>NW_017732022.1:32628-34637 GCF_001890085.2 Hipposideros armiger | reverse complement strand
ATGGAACAGGCTGGTCATGAATTATAAAAATATCTAACCACTATGCTGTACACCTGAAATTAATATAAAATTGTATTGAATGTCAGCTACAATTGAAAAAATTTTAAAGGGGGGAAAAATATAAAGGGGAATATGAAGTTCAAAGTTCCAGGTATAAAACAAATAAGTCCTGGGGATGTAATATATATCATAGGAAATATAGTCAATAATATTGTGATAGCATGGTACAGCGTCAGATGGTGGCTGGACTTATGGTGATGGCTTCTTTAGCACAGGGAATATAATCAATATATGTAATAATTATGTATAGTACGAGGTGGGTACTATTGAATACCTATGATGTACTAATAATATTTTATATTAGCTACATTTTAATAAAAATCTTCAAATTAAATATTTTAAAAAGCAAATGTACAAAAAAATAAAAATAATAAATGAGTTGTGTTCAATTCAACATGCTAGAATAAGAACAAGGAAATAAATTCACAAAATGAGGGTAAGATGAAATAAGAAATGAGAACTAAGAAATTGCTATATAGAAAACAAAGAAAAAAACACGAAAAGAAATTTTAACTAATAAAAGCAATATATCTCCAACAACACTTATAGAAAAAGAGAAAAGCTGAAACTAAGGAATATTAGAAATGAAAAACAAAACAAAACTTAGGTATGTAAAAGGTTGTCAACAAATTTGAAATATAATTTTCTAGAAAGATAGAGCTTATAAGCTGATCAAGAACAGAGCTTAACAATAAACATTAAATAAATTAATCATCTCTCAAAGTCTCTTCTTTCAAGACACTATGCTCAGACAGCAGTTTTTCACATCAGTTTTCTTAACCTTATTAAAACAAACAAAAAACCCAACTATAACAAAAAACAGCAATTTTAAGCTAGCACATTGGGGAGACGAGAACTTAAATGTGGCTACTAGGTTCATAAGTGTTAAAATCACTTCAGAGAGCAATTTTGCATCATTTGATAAAGTTGAAAATGCCGTAGATAAGATACAACAATTCCAATTCTACATATTTATAATAGGAAAGTTCTCAAATATATTCCAAGGAGTAATGTGCCTTACTGTCGCAGCATCCTTGGAAACAGTAAAATTTGCAAGCTTCTTAAATGTTCTTCAACAGGAAAATGGATAGATGTATGTGGTAATATACTCTAATGAAATACTAATCAGCAGGTAAAATAAATGAATTAGAGCTACATATAACAACATGGATATTTCTCAGAAACACAGTATTAAATGACGAAAAGGTATGGGTCATAATGATGCCTCCAAGCATGATACTATCTAAATAAAGTTTAAACACACACACACACACACACACACACACACACACACACACACACACACACAAAACAGTGTATGCTGTTTAAGGGAATATGTAATAGCATGTAAAAATGAGAATAAAAATTATTTTTAAAAAGTGCTTTTCTCTGGAGAGGAAAGAATATCTACAGTGAAAAAANGCGGGCTAGTGACATTGCGCCCTCTACAGCTAAGATGGTGAACAACAGCTCGACCTGGAGTTAGGCTGCCGTGAGTCGCCAGTGACACCGTAGGCTGCAGTGGGGCTGGCCAGCAGCAGGTGTGAGCTTTCGGGGGCTGCCATGAGCCACCTGAGCAGCCGTCCAATGACCAGCAAGTGACTGCCTCACGCAGGAAGAGCGCAATGATAATACCAACATGGGCCAGTGAAGCAATGTCCTCCACAACTAGACTGAGGAACAAAAGGACAGCAACTTGTCTGTTCCTCTTCCCTGACACCCCAACTGTGTTTCCCTCCCCCAAATCCCCAATAAAATCTTAAAAAAAAAAAGCAGAATGGTAGAAATGGGGAGATATTGGTTAACGGGCATAAACTTTCAGTAATGCAGGATGAACTAAGTTCTAGGGAATCTAATATACAGCATCATGACTATAGTTAATGATACTGTACTGTGTACTTGAAGTTGCTAAAAGAGTAGATCACGTGTTCTCACCACAAAAAATAAAA
>NW_017732022.1:25128-27628 GCF_001890085.2 Hipposideros armiger | reverse complement strand
ATGGCCGGCGACTGATCTGCCTCACCTGGGAAGACCGCAATGATAATACCAACATGGGCCAGTGAAGTGACGTCCTCCACAATTAGACTGAAGAACAAAAAGACAGCAACTTGTCTGTTTCCCTTCCCCAATTCCCCAATGCTGTTCTCCTCCCCCAATTCCCCAATAAAACCTTTAAAAATAAAAATACAAATAGTTGGTAGGATTTCCCCCCATAATGTTTTATTTAGAAAAATTTCCAATAGTAGGATTGTTTTTATTGCTCCCTCCTACCAAAAGAAAGTAAACATGATTTTTTTTTTCCCTAGTGAAGTCATTTACCAGTGTACATTGGTAGAATTCAATTATCTGAGAGGTGACCACACTACTGGGAAAACTGAATTTCTTGATGTACTTTTTTAGGAGTAAAAAAGAACTGCAAGAGTAGTCCAGTACATACACAAATCAACAAAGTTAGAGTCCCTAATTCCTTTCTACTAGCTATTATAAGAGACCCAGGAGATATAAAAGAAATTGTAATCCTCAAAGAAAATGCCAAGGAAAAATTACCTGAATGATATGAAAAGGGTATTTTGGTAAGGGAAAAGAGAGAGGATTAAGATAAATACCAGAGTTTGCAGAAAACAATCAGGAGAGCTGAGACTAGTAATACCCTGTTGATATATGATAGGAAGCACTGATGTAAAGTGCCTTTCAAGATACTGGCACAATCAACTGAATTCGCTGAAGAACATTATTTACCTGTGCTCAGTCTGTGACTGTACTAGGTAGAGAATAATGATGGAGATCAAAAATTTCAATCTTACTGACAGTACCTAGGGATGATGCTGTATGATTGTGCTGGCAACTTCATCTTAAAGTTCTGCTTTCAATTGTTATAAATTTTCTCAAAAAATGATATTTCAGTGCTGATATTTTTCAACTGGTCTCATGGTGACTACTGTAAAGAATATTGAGCAAAATCTATTCAACTGTTTTGTGTATTTCATCTAGTAAATATTTATTATTTCTCAATATTAATCCATAAACCTGTCATCATATGGTTCCCCATACTGATCAAAATACATTTCCTGGGACCTAGGATTAGATATACTCTATAAGCACAATAAATAGTAAATTAAGGTTTTAACACAACAGAAAATAAAATACAGAAGAGAAGGCAAGAAATACAAATTATAAAATATAGTAAAATGCATTAGATCTTTCCCCTTTATGTAAAGTATTTACCTGATGCCTTTCTGAGTATACAGTTCAATGTGGGAAGAATGTGACCTCAGAAGCCATTGAAATTATCTGTTCCTTCTCGTTCCAAATTTTCTAGGACCTACTCTGGTCCAAAATCACAGGGAGGGAAGTCCAGGGAAATTATAACTAATCTGTGGGGTCATCTTAGAAAGGAGGCAACTTTCTAGTTCATGGCTTTTTGGCTTTTTGAAGGGTAGAACATGGCTTATGATGAACACAAAATGACTCAATTAGTTTATACAATAGTTTAAGAGATAATTTAATGGAGAGGCAAAGAAAGAGTCTGAGCAAATTCACCTACCATCCCTTTCAGAGTCCCCTGGAACAACAGAATATATATACATATATATCTATAACATAGTATAGTACTATATTATATTAGTACTAGAAAATATAGTATATTATTTATATACAGAGGGTGCCAAAAAATTTATACACATTTTAAAAAAGGAAAAAAACTATTAAAATCATAATACTCAATATATACCAATAACAAAAGATGAATACAAGTCATGTGTATACAGTTTTTTGGCATTCCCATATTATAGTACTAAAAAAAACAACAATAAATAGTGGTACCAACAGATCAAATATTTGAGGCATTCTGGGAAGATAAATAAACAAAGACAATTCACAGCCAAATGAATGAGGATAAAACTATACATAGAGCAATTTCAAAGCTATCCAAATCTCAGAAACAGCATATATAAAAGGAAGTAAGGAGCCTTAAAATAAATAAAGAACTTCATAACTTTATAGCCAAACCAAAAGACCCTTTGTTCTCTTCTTTCTCCTTGTTGGGCCAGAATCAACAATGGTTTTAGCAGAAAGACAAATTCAGCTAGGGAGGGTACTCAGGGCTAGACAGTAGTTCTCATTATTGGCTGCCCATTAGAATCTCCTAGGGAGTATTTAAAAATTCTAATGTCTAGGTCTTACCCCCAGTTTATGAAATCATAATCTTGCGGGGGAAGAAGAACCAGGCTTTACTAGTTTTTAAAGCTCCACAGGTGAATTCAATATATAGGCTGTGAAGCATCATCCTAAAATAAATAGTGGGGCTAGAGAGGGAAATAGTAGAGAGCCTAAAGAAATTCTAAAAATCTAGGAGTTCAGAAAACATTTTTTTAAAGAAAAGAAAGACTAATATCAAATATTGTCTGTCTAAAGAAAAGGTTCCAACAGAAAGATTCAGTTGATTCAGAGACCAGTCTGTCAAAGTGCTTCCTTCTAGCCAGTTGCCTCCCTAAGTAGG
>NW_017732022.1:8842-18853 GCF_001890085.2 Hipposideros armiger | reverse complement strand
CTCAATAAATATATTGTAGTAACTGAAATTCCAACTGTGTTGTTGGGAAACTGGTGTCATTTAACTAAACCACAGTAACTAAAGATCATACATATTGAAATTGTGCAAAATAAAAACTGCCTTATTGAAACAATATTAAATTTAAATTATTTTAGTACTTCTGGATGTCTACCTTAACTATTAGAAAAATTTTACTTACATTTATGAAGGTTTTTATTTTTGAAAGTGTTTTTATATTTCTTTACTTGCTCTTAATGATTTTTGGAAAACCACAGAATTTAAAAGAAACTTGTCCACTATATTATTGAAATCAACTAATTGCTTTAGTAATAACCTCAAATTTTCAGTGGCTTAATACAATCAAAGTTTATTTCTTATTCAGACAATAGCCCAGTGCAGGACAGCAAAATGAGTTCTGCTCCAGGCAGTCATTCAGGGACCCAGTTTATTCTGTTTTGTGAGCCTTTCCTTGTCCAGGGCCTTTTAGTCTTCTCCATTCAGCAGAAGGATAAAGAGAAATTTTCCTGTGGGAATTTTCATGGCCCAGGACTGGAAATCATATACATCACTTATATCAGATTTCATTGGCTATAACTCAGTCATATGGGCACCTCTATATGTAAAGGAGGCTGTGTGTCCAGAAAGGAAAGGGATCTAATTGTTAAACAACTATCCAGCTTATACCCCAGGAGTCCTTTAATTTGTGTGTTTTAATTTACATAGGAGGCTTTGGGGGTCCAGGGAGAAAAAGGTCACATGGTGAGAAGGAATCAGCCTGAAACCAGAATTTATATGATCTACCTCCCATTTCAGTTCTCTTGCCTTTCTATTATATGGCAACAATTCACTCTCACGCCTATTCTACTTTCATCATTGCTTATGTGCCCTTTAATTGAATTTATTTCAAATTCAAATACTAACATGGATTCGAAAATGAAAAATAAAATTAAGCTGGTGACAAATTAGACAACCAAAAAATTACTTCAAAGTCAAGTTTATTTGGGGTTCAGATGAATATCACATAAACTATGAAAACTATGCTTTCATAAACATAAAAAGTATGTTAAACTATCTCCCTTAAATGAAACCCAACAGATGAACTGTGTTTAATTGTATGTGCAATGATAACTCAGTCGTGAAAAACTTTGCCCTTGGTGTTGACTCTTGTTTGTCACTGCTACACAGTTCCTTATTTCCTCATGAACATGAGACTTTCTTAATTAAACAATTATATCACCTATACCTGTGATTACAATTCAACAATTAAAACCTTGGAATTAGAAGCATCATTTATCTTAGAGCATGCAGAGTTGCTCATCTTTCCAAATAACTAGAGGAAAGCAGCTCCACAGTTTATATGCTGTTTATGAAGGTAATATGGTGTAATTCATCACTGGATAAAACATGACAGGCAAGTTCAAAGAAAGCAATGGCATTGTCACTTTCAAGCCTGATGAAGCATATATAACAGCAAACTCTTCTGCTTATTACTATGTCATGGTATCCCTCTCACCTTGGGCCCCAGTTAACTTTACTGTTGGTATTTTCAGTATTATCCTGAGCTGTTTTTGTTTATCTTCACATATCACCTATATAAATAAATCTACTTGACATCTTTCTTCTACTACTTTTGCTTAAGTACTCACTATTATTTTTTTCAGCTTCCCTTCTGCCATTTATTTTCCCATCCTGAGACTTCATAACACATGATAGATATGGTGTGTGCCCTGCTAAGAAGGTCTAGACCCTTCTGTCATGCCTGAAAATCTGTCTTGTCCTCATTATATAAGTAGATTTCTACCTCAAATGAAGATAAATACTCATAATTCGAAGACAAATTATCTACACTGGGATCATAATTGACTATATATACAAAGTGTGCCTGTTTCACAACGCAGATCATCCAGATAGGCAACTAAAGAAGACATAAACCGAATCTCCAGGAAGTTACAATTTGATAGAAAAAAAAAAAATCTCACCCTAAACCCAGCCTCTTGGAGAACCTGATAAGGATTTTTAATGTAAAATCTGACATTTCTCATTATTTCCAATGGCTTGGAGCCCAACCTAGCATAATATGTGGGCTTATTTCACCAACACCTTATATATCAAATAGGGTGGAAATAATTGAAATGACCTTGAAGTCTAGAAAAGTCCAGAATTGTAAATTATAAGGCAAAGACATTTAGAAAACTTGAAAGTAATATCACCAGGGTAAAAATACAACATGTAGATAAGTTCAAGTTCAGATAACATTTTAGAAATAAGTAGGCTTAATCATCTAAGGAATAGCAGCCTTGTATCAAAAACAGATCCAAAGAACAAAGACACTGGAAAAAAATAAGTTGATTTAATGTGAATTGATGTGTTCAAGATAAAATTAAATAAATAGCTTGGGGTGTTTTTGTTTGTTTGTTTTGCACAATTAAGATAGCAGAAGCCTAATACTGTTTCTACATATTTGTAAGGAAACCAAACAGGATTAGAATTATCACTGAGAAAGGACAGCAGTTACTAAACAAGGTAGCCTAGGACCCCAAACCTCTTCACATATTATACTGACATGATAGTAAAATAGTAAAGTATATGTTTGAGCCTAATAATGGCACAAAACAAGCAGCACTTTGAGGACTACCCAGGAAGTGGGTACAAATTGTTCTTCAGATAAACACAGGAGGAAGCCATGTGGAGACAAAAGAAGGAACAATGAAAGGGGGAGGTTGATTTGTGTTTGCAAACGCAACTACACTTAGACCATCTCGGCTGCAGACCTGTCGGTGTTGCCACTGACCCAGGAACCAGTCAGTGTAAACAATCCCTGATTCCTGTTGTGCTTCCTGCTTCCTGCTTCCTGCTTCCTGCTTCCTGCTTCCTGCTGTTTCTCACCCTACTGATTAGCCTTAGCCTATGGGCGACTCTGAATTCTTTGACTAGGAATTGGAGGAGGAACTCCCTAAGCAGTACTTGGGAGGTGAATTGGCTTTGTAACAATCCTGACAGCCGATCAACTTTGCTCATGTTCCTTATAAAAAAAGGTGAGATTGCCTAGATTAAGAAAAAAAGGGGTGGGAGTTGAGGGCAGTCAATAAAAGAGGATAAGGATAGGACACAGAAGTCACAATGATATTGAGGCTCAGAGTTGGAGTAAACACTGGGAAGAAGTAATAGCCAGAAAAAATTTCACCAGGAAAACTGTATATTAGAGAAGCTATAAATCAGTTTATCTTGAATATTATACATGATTATTATGCCTATTAATTATAGTCAGGTAAAAATCAGGAAAAAAATCCAACTTTCAGTGCCTGAATTAATTAATAGTACGGGCATGCACTGGGAGTCTGGAAAACTGTTTTTTATCCAAGAATTTACTAAATAGTTAAGTTATCTGGAGAAAAATAGCAATTCAGGATCTCAATTTCTTTATCTTGAAAACCATCATTTTTAATAGATTATCTCTTCTAATATAAACATTCTATAANTATCTTAAGCACTGGCTGATGAAAGGGAATTATGATAAGTACTAGGATGTAATTGTGTAAAGCATGAAATGCTTATTAATTATCTGGTGATGATTTAATAGTAATAAATATTAGTCTACTTGTGTTTCAAAAAAGAGCAAAGAAAATAAAATCTGCTATCAACAAAAACATTTTGTTCATTATGAGCTTAAATATCTTGTAAATGTAAATCTGGAAGTCTACTAAAATTATAAATATATATATATATATTTACATATATTTATATATATATATATATGTATATGCAGTAATATTCAAAATACTTAACACCTAGGACTTTGCATTTCTAACAAACTCCCAGATGATGCCATTTTGATGGCTAGAAGACCACACTTTAAATAGCAAAGTTTTACAGCCTTCTTTACACTTCCTGTATCAGAATCTTCATTTAACAGATCCCTTGTTGATTCATATGTACATTACAGTTTGAGAAGCATGGTATCAAATGAAAAAGCAGAATCACATGTAATAAGGAATGATCATTATTTTTACCTTTTCTTGGTCCCTTAAGAGTAGGGTCTGATTTACCTTTTATCATCAGCTTCTATTTTTCCCATGCCATGCTGGTTGTTAAAGTATTTTAAATGTTACCCCTGATTTTTATATATGTACATGTTTATTTATATATTTTATTTTAATAGAATTCTAGACCCAAAAATATCTTTCAGAATGAAGATGAAGAAACATTTTTTGAAACAAAAAAAAAAGCTAGGAGGTTTCATTGTAACGCCACCAACCTGGAATACAATAAACACTAAAGAAAGTTCTTCAGGCGAAAATAAAATGATACCAGATGGAAGTGGTAAATTTGTGGATGAATATAAGACAGTTCTTTTTATTTCCTAATCTTGTAAAAATAATTCCTTGTTCAGACAAAAATAAAAGAGTTATATTTATAACTCCTGTAAAGTAAAATATGTGACAATAACACCACAAAGGTCCAGGGAAATAGAAACGTTGTGTTGTAAACTTCTTTCATCATATTTGTAGTAGTGTAATATTATATGAAGGTGCTCTTTGAAAAGTAAAGATGGGGCTGGCCGAGTGGTGCGTTGGTTAAGAGCTGGCTTGGGANCAAAGATGTGGGAGCCATAAGGGGACAAGTACACCAAGCATTCCCACTAAATATTTACACCCAAACAACGCTGTGAGATGTCATTTTTCAATAAAATATGGCTTTTAACCAATATAGTGAAAAGTGTGCTATAAAGATATGTGTCCTTCTATTCTAATTTCTAAGTACTTTGAATGTTCAACTAAAATACAACATGTTGTCCTGAAAAAGTTGGAATCATCCTTGATTCCTTTCTTTCTCACATACCACACATCCAATTCATTAATATATCCTCTTGGCTTTTTTCAATATATCCAGAAATCAATAATTTTTCACCATTTCACCACTACTACCTTAGTCCAAACCATCAAACATCTCACCCAGATTGCTCTGTTAACCTCTGAACTGATCTCTCTTCTTCTAGACTTGCCATATTAAAAGTTATTCTCACACAATAGCAAGACAGCAAGAGAAATCTATTTTATAACACAAGTTATATAATATTACTTCTCTGCTCGAAACTCTCCCATGACTTCCCACTTCATTTAGAATAAAACCTAAAGCCCTTATAATGGCCTAGAAGTCTTATATGATCTGCACCATTCTCTCCACTCTCCCCCTCCCAAAGACCTCTGTAACATTATCTCCTATCACTCTTCCCTGAGCCCAGTCAAATCAAACTACAGTGGCCTTTTTGCTTGTTTATTTATGGACACGTCAAGCAGGCCTCTAGCTCAGAGTGGCTGAATTCTGTGTCTTCTCTTCATTGAGGACTTCCCTGACCACCCTATATGAAATAATAATACAACCCTCCAACCCAGAAGCCCCAGCCCCATCATGTGTTTATCTTTCTTTATAGTACTTATCATCTGGTATATGACATATTTATTTGTTTATTTTTCTATTGTGCCATTCCTTATTAAATGTAGCTCCATGAGTGAAAAGAAAAGTTTGCTTGTTTGTTCATTCACTTCTCTATATCTAGCACCTAAACAACACACGGTATAAAGTAGTAGCTCAATAAATATTTGATGAATGAAGGACTCATTTTACATAATTCAAAATGGAAATATGATCCAAAGGGGGTCTGGCATTATTTAAAAGGACAGAATCTCAAAGTATGAGAGCTAGAAAGAACTTTACAATCTACCAAAAATAAAACATTTCTGGGCCGGCCGAGTGGCACGTTGGTTAAGANAAATTCAAGGGTTGAGTTCAAAAGCCCTGAATCCTTAGCCTTTGGCTTCAGCTACAACATTAGACACTCATTGTAGACCATTGCAACATTATATGTGGCATTTTTCTCTCTTCCTTTCCCATGTTTCTTCCTTCTTCATCATTTTCTTGCCAAAGTGTCCAACACCACACATTGATTAACACCTGTCAGTCACTGAAGACTGTCTTACTGGTCAGTATATGGATTTCTGGGTAGCCTATGAATGTTTTCTGACTCTGGTCCGAACCCCAGATTTTTGGAAATGGCAGAAGGCCACAAGTCTAACATATTACAAGCTATGGATACAGAAAAAGGAATATTTTCTCAGAGATTAAAACAAGTTATCACTTTGTGAGGGGTGTAAATGTCTACCTTTTACGTTGCCTTGTACACCTAAAACTAATTAAAAAAAAACAGATTAAAAGAAGAAAACCAATATACCTTGGATAGCAATTTCAGGATGTTACATGCATTCCTATGTAAAGTAATTTTAAATGTTTGCCCTTTTCCATGCACACCAACACTTACACACACACTCACATTCACACTTACCCACAGGCTTCTATATTCTCCAGTAAATCCAAGAGAAACCTTCCCTCCCGAATCTTTTCAATATGCAGCAAGACAAAAATGTTACATGGAGAACAAAGCCTGCAAAGGCAGTTAAAAAGTAATTTGTAGGCTCCTCAGAAATAAGTTCATATGAATACATTTATCAATTCTAGAAAACAACATCCATTCCCACCCTTAATTTTCCTACCTTTTAATAAAAAGGCTACTGAAGGTAAGAGAAAAATCTAAAGTGTAATTTAAAGTAAAAAGGCAAATGAAATAGCAGGATCTAGTAGACCAATTTTCTATCCTTCTGATGTCAGGCACAAGTCCTTATTTCCCTGAAACCACATTTAAAGCATTTCTATTTAACACACACATGAAAAAGTAACATAATGTCAGAAGACAAAGTAATTTCAGTTAGTAGTTACTGAGAGTAGTTCGTTGAATAGATGTATGTATTTTGTTATAATCATATAAAGCTGCTCAGATCAACTTACACTCAAGCATACTATGGTTAAAGTATTAACCTCCAAAACATCTTGTTTGGAGATTAAATAAATAGCCAAATGAAAACAAGAGTTACATTAACATATTACCTGGATCCTCTCTTTTGGAAAATTTCAGAGACTCTAACACTCTGGTTAGAGGATTGTGAATGATTTATTTCCCTTTCTTCAACAAAGCAACTTTACCTTGATCTAACCCCGATCCCACGGGTACCGGATCCCACAACAATCCTTAAACACACACCTTCACATATGCATGCACACACAACCAAATACACAAGCTTCAGAAAAAAATATTTACTCAAATGTATACTTTAGTTATTTTTATACTTAGGAATTTATTTCTAAAGAAAAAAATGAGTTAATACATACATTTTATATATCTTTGGAGAGCCAGATGTTCTACGAAGATGGTGAGCCAGACGTTGGCCTTCCAACGAATTTGATACTTATCAAGCATAAAATAAACTCAACTGGACTTCTGCCAGCATTGACAGAGTGATATCCCACCAAACCAACTCACACAGAGGAAAAGAAACTATAAAATCTGGATATAATACAAAAACAGCTACCTGAAGGTATTTGTGCATTTGTCACCTCCGATATAAGATGGGAAACTTTTTGAAGGCATAGCATTGAACCACCTTATTATACTCTGAATTATTTAATTCTATAATTGTTTTTTTCCACAGCTATGGTACAATATACATTTGTTGAACTGAATACTCTGTGCTCAATAAGTAGAAGAGGGATTAATTGTAACCAATATTGAAAGGGCTACAGAAATGCCCCTTTCTCTGGTCAGATGCTACACACTGATTATTTGTACAGGTGTACTTCAAGAGACTTGGGTCTGTAGAAATGCTCTGATACTTTACACTGGACAAAAGCATAGCAGAAGCACCTTCTGCAAAATTTCCCCTTCATCATAAATATGGCAACACGTACTACAAAAGGGATTATCACCTCACAGTGTTCAGGATTCCTCCTGGCTAACTCTCCTGGATTTGTGGAAACTAAGGAAAACATTAATAGAATAGAAAGAATCCCCAAAGATTCTCCCCAAATCATATCAATTTTTAGCAACAAAATTGTGAAGACTAAAAGGAATAATTAAAGTTTAACTTGTTCGTTTCTTTTTTCTCAGGATCAGGTAAAGGGAACAGGTCAGTCCCTAAACACAGCCCAACACATAACAGAAGCGCTTTGAGAGAATTCTTTATAACATTAATGAATATCTTTGCTTGAGGTCTATGGGTAAAATTCATCTTAGGCTTCAATACAAGACATAACAAAAACTATATCATGAAGCCGCCTAAAGCTCAAAAGAGATAATATACATTAAACTGTTTAGCACTCTGTCTAGCGCATGAGGACTCTATAAGTGGTACTTTTACTATTATTATTACTATACTCCAAAATAACTGCTATAGTTATAATTATGAACACATATATCATAAAAATTATTGGATCACACTTACTGGAGAATGAAAAGTTGAATATTTAACCTAGACCGTTATTGACTCCCTTCTATGTCCCAGGCTTCTCCTTCCATAGAGTAATTTCATTTAATTTTAATACTATGTTGCCAATACCTAATAATCACAAGATAGAAAATAATTCAAGTGATCTTGTAGCTACTGGATGATGTAGTTTGAATGCTTGAGGAAAACAATACCACAACAGCAATTGAAAGGACATATTAATCATCCTTCATGGATCAGTGCTAATGGTTTATGCTATTTTGTGGCTGTTTTATTTCTGTTTCTTGTTATGTTTTTTTTTTCTTTTTTTTCCCCCTTTGGTTGGATGGTTTTGTAGTTAGAATACAAGCGTAGCTCTACTGATGGCACAAATGACTTATATACAAGAGTAATCAATGCACTGAGATTAACCATTTCAGCCAGGATAATGTCTTCTTTGGGGTCATTACTATAAGATCGGCAAATTGTGTAAAGAGTAAACTGGGAAAGAACCCTGCAGTCCTTACTGCTAATATCTAGAGTGTGAAGGATAAAGAGAAAACTGTTGGGATGATAAGCAGATAATACCAAGTCAAAAGAGCATCTATGTACTAATAAAGGTAATGAACAAATCAGATAGAAGCGACCTGGGAATTGGGCAGGTGCACTGTATGATTTAGAAGGCCACCGAGGGAAAAGGCTGCCCCAAGAAAGTAAATGACTTTAAGGCTTTAGATGACAGGGACATAAAGGGTTCAATTTATTCAATAAATAGATATTGCAACTGGGGTAGATGATGATAATGGATCTATGGAGAAAAGGAAAAGTTTTTTGTTGTTCATTGCTTTGCCATGTAGCGAAACATCATTAATGAATATATATGGATGGATCTCTTTTAATAAGTACAGTGGCAAATACAGAGAACTGAAAAGCTATCCCTACCTAAGTTACCATTACTGTACTGTCAAAGCACATTGAAAATATCATATTAATGAAAATATCATTTTTCCCCCTAGGATACACTAACATTTTGCATGTGGACAAAATCACCAAGTCATTCAGGACAATGAAGTTAACCAGGTTCTGGATAGCATCTGAGGCGATTAGAAATTGTGTCATTCACAAAACTAACCCAACAGGTACATGAAAAGATGCTCAAATCACTAATCATCAGGGAAAAGCAAACCCAAACCACAATGAGACATCAGTCACACCTGTTAGAATGATTGTTGTGAAAAAGACAAGAAATAACAAGTATTGCCATGAATAGAGAGAAAAGGGAACACATGTACAGTGCTGGTGGGAATGTAAATTGGTGTAGCCACTATAGAAAACAGTATGGAGGTCCCTAAAAAAATAAAATAAAAATAGAATTACCATATGATCTAGCAATCTCACTTCTGAGATATATCCAAAGGAAATAAAATCAGTGTCTTGAAAAAATAAATGCACTCCCATATCATTGCACATTATTCACAATAGCCAATATATATATATATAAACCTAAGTGTCCATTGACAGATGAAAAAAAGGAAATAAGGTATATATTTTCTTTATACACACACACACACACACACAAACACACAATATTATTAAGCCTTAAATAAGAAGGAAACCTGTCATATGTAACAACGTGGATGAACCTAGAGGACATTATGCTAAGTGAAATAAACCAGATACAGCAAGACAAATACTGTAT
>NW_017732022.1:3672-4717 GCF_001890085.2 Hipposideros armiger | reverse complement strand
CCATCCAATGGCCAGGAGTGACTGCCTCACCCGGGAAGAGCGCAATGATATTACCAACATGGGCCAGTGAAGCGACACCCTCCACAACTAGACTGAAAAACAAAAGGACAGCAACTTCTCTGTTCCCCTTCCCTGATTCTCCAACACTGTTCCCCTCCCCCAATTCCCCAATAAAATCTTTAAATAAATAAATAAATATTTTTTTAAAAAGCTTTAAATAAATAAATAGGTAAATAAATAAATACATTTCCATTTTCTCCTATGCACACCCCT
The DNA here is from genome assembly GCF_001890085.2 of Hipposideros armiger. NCBI lineage: Eukaryota > Metazoa > Chordata > Mammalia > Chiroptera > Hipposideridae > Hipposideros > Hipposideros armiger. The sequence continues at coordinate 4,444 of NW_017732022.1, read as the reverse complement.
CATAGGCTTGGGAAGTGCTCAGTTGCCACTCTACCCCAACCACAACTAAGCAGTTCAATTTTTTTATTTGTTTTATATTTTAGGCTTAGACATAATGCTTTCATAAATATTTTGAAGAAATATCTGAAACCTAAAAATTTGTCTAAATCTGGTGTAAATCCCCATTCACAGACAAGGAGATTGAGTCCTGGAAAATAAAATTAGTTAATACAGATCAAATCATGACAGTTTGAGAAAACCAGGGCTGAAACTCAGGGTTCCTTAATCCTGTACTTGTGCTCTCCCCACTCCAGGCCACAGTTTGTCAAGCTGTTCATTAGTGGAAAAATGCTTGAATAAGATTTGTGTTGTCTTTCCAAAAGATCCAATTATTATTCCAGATTTAAATAATTACTATATTCTTAGTTTCTGACAAATTTTTTAAATTTCAAATTCAATAATTACTCTTTCAGATTGCTGAAAATGAAATAGTTGAGGTTTTCATAATTTTCATAAAGAAAACTAATCTATATTCACATTGCTAGAGCAGTACAGGAGGCTTGATTACACTTGCTATATTTAAGTATTTTCCTAAATTGATTATATAATCTAAATTTTCTGCACACTGTTTCTCAATTCCTCTTAATGCATCCATGGACAGACTCTTTAGTACACAGTCCCAGAACTGAATTAGTCTCTGATTGGAACAAATGACAAAGAAAATATATGGCCCATGAGCATTCTCCCGATCTAACACAATGAACGTGCTTCTCCACCAGGCTTAGATTAACCA
>NW_017732022.1:0-1087 GCF_001890085.2 Hipposideros armiger | reverse complement strand
AAATAAATAAATAAATAAATAAAAGTCTGATAAGAATATGTTTAAAAAAATTACTGAGTGTATATCTTATGTTAAGTGCTCTTACCACAAAAGAAAAAAATATTTTTAAAAATAAAGTAAAGGGGATGGAAGGAAACATTTGGAAGATGGATAAGTTCATTGTGGTGATGGTTTCACAGGTACATGCTTATCTCAAAACCCAAGTTGTATATATTAAATATGTACAGCTTTTTGTATGTCAAGCATACTTCAATAAAGTGGTTAAAAAAAAAAAAAGGGAAAGTCAAGAGGAAAAAAGACATGAACCACAAGGAGCCTAATTGCAGATGAAATCTCACTCTAACCTCCTTGGTCTTGCCAGCAAGAGACTAGACTAGCCAGCAAAAGACCTGCTAGATGTAGAGACTGGCCAGGGAGATTTCCAACACTTGGTGCAGCTGGGCAGGGCAAGCTCACAGCAAGCAACGCCCACCAGCTGCCAGGAGTAGGGCCCTGGCATTAGCAGTGGTCAGTTAATAAGTAGGAAGGGAGGTAAGTAAGTGTAGATAGCTACTCCTAGCCTTTCTTTCAGAAAAAAATTTAGTGGCTTATATCGGCACTTCCATAAAATATAACAAAATAATATGAATTAGAAGAAGGGGGGAGAGAAATGAGGCTACGGAGAATAGAGTGGGAAGTCTATGCATCAATTTCTAAGCAATTTTTGCAAGGTCACAGATATATCTCTAAGGTTTCTGGAAGCCAAGGCAAAGAAGGAGACCTGATTCATGCCCAAATTCACCATTTCTGAGATAAAAATAAGGGCAGTACATGGGAACAATTTGAGTAATAAAATAAACAAAATAATATTGGATTATATCATCCAAAGTCTAAAATAAATATGATGAGTCCCTGTGGTCTTCCTCCCAAAAACATGTAAGCCCTGTCCAATCATGAGAAAAACATGAAACAAATGCCAATTGAGGGACATTATACAAAGTATCTGAACAATACCTCACAAAATTGCCAAGGTCATCAAAATCAAAGAAAGTTTAAAAATTTTTCACAGCCAAAGGTAGCCTAAGGAGACATAACGACTAAATCGAAC
>NW_017737691.1:0-1157 GCF_001890085.2 Hipposideros armiger | reverse complement strand
CACACACACACACACACACATCTCCATTCAGCATTTAGTGCCTTGTTTTCAAAATATATATATATATGTATATTTAAAAATAAGGTTCAGTAATCATTTGAAGAAAGCTTATGTTTTACCATAACAGGCTGAAACAAAATGAAAAAACAGGAGAAAGAAAAGAAGAAAGGAAGACAGAAATACAGAAGTATCAAGGAACTTGGGGCCTCTTTAACCTAAAGACACTTACCAACTCCAAAAGCAGGATCTTAAAACAATTCTCACAGTTCTGGAGGCCAGACACAAAAAATCAGTTTCACTGGGACAAAAATGAAGGTGTCAGCAGTACCACATTCCTTTCCAAGGCTCTAGGAGGGATCTGTTCTTGTCTCTTCAGCTTCTGGAGGCGGTTGGCATTCTTGGAGTAGTGTTGACATCACTCCAATCTTCAAGGCCAGCACCTTCAAATCCTTCTCTGCTCCATCTTCATTAGACCTTCTTCCCTGTGTGCCAACCCTCTGCCTCTTTATAAGGATACCAGTGATGACATCTGGGGCCCATTCAGATAATCCAGGACAACCTCCTTACCTCGAGATCTTTAACCTAATCACATCTGCAAAGACTCTTTTTCAAGTAAGATCGCATTTACAGGTTTCAGGGATTAGGACGCAACATCATTGGGGGTCATTTTTCAGCCTACCAAAAGTAGCATCAGAGAACATCAAGTATCGAGTAATAAATATAATGAAAGACCCCTACACTGAAAACCACAAAACATTATTGTGCAAAATGAAAATAAATCTGAATAAATGGAAAGCTATACCATTTTCATGAATGTAAGACTTAATATTTTTAAAATGCCAATACTTGGGGCCGGCCGAGTGGCGCAATGGTTAAGAACTGGCTTGGGACGCCAGAGGGCCCCGGTTCGGATGCCACATATGAGGGCCAGTGACACTGCCCTCTACAGCTAAGATGCTGAACAACAGCTCAACCTGGAGATGGGCTGCTCTGAGTCGCGGGTGACGGCATAGGCTGCAGCCCCTGTGCCATGTGGCAGTGGGTAGCCAGCAGCCAACGTGAGCGGCCAGCAGCCACAGTGAGTGGCCGTCCAGAAGCCGGCGACTGATCTGCCTCGCCTGGGAAGAGCGCAATGATGGTGCCAACTTGGGCCAGTG
>NW_017737690.1:0-1157 GCF_001890085.2 Hipposideros armiger | reverse complement strand
AAGACTGACCCCGACAGAGTATAATTAAAAAGATAATTACAGGGTGTGCACTGAGATCTGAAGGAGAGGCACTTGGCACCACAAGAACACATAACGGAGAAGTCACTGCATGCAGGTGCCCAGGAAGGGTTCCTGGAGCAAGTGGTATTTAAGAAGATATGTGAAGAATGAGGAGGCCTTCTAAGTGAAGGTTTGAGGGGGGAAGAGAGAGGAAAACTGTCACCTGGAAATGATGTCAAACATTGTCTATAGCCTTCTTCAAGGAATAGGTTTAATCAAGACACAGAATTTTGTGCAGCAATAAGACAGCAAGAGGTTCATTAGTCAAAGAAAATACACTCTAAACATATAGCAGGCTGACCCAAGAGAGGGAAGCAGCCTAGCCTTACATTGCATGAAGGCTTTTATTTCTATGGGTAGAATTGCCTCCCCCTCTCTCTTCTCTTATCTCTCTTTCTTCCCCTATGGTGCCTTCCTCTGGCACTTAGCAATGCATTTCTTTGATTTAGGGGCATGTGTAAACACATCCCTTTGGGGTGTGAAAAGCTGGAACCCTATTGGGCTTGTATGGTATTGGTGACAAAGAGTATGTGTCCTCTGGGAAGCAGGGTGTCTTCCTCTCTTCTTATGCATTTCTTTTATTTAGGGGTATGTGTGTACACATCCCTTTAGATTTGGGGGATGTATAACACATCCCTTTGGGGTATGTGAAAACCTGAAATCATGCTGAGTGGTGGCAAGGGGTCTTGACTCAAGTAGGGGCTGCAGTAAGAGGCTTTGTAACCTGGGCTGAATTTCTCCTTTTGCTCATTTCTATGTATCTACATACCCTATCAAAACCACTCATGGACGAGGGTATCACCCATGCAAAAACTTTGTGGCTGAAGGGAGCACCATATACTTGAGGAGTGGGAGGACTCAGGTGGCTAGAGTGCTGAGAAAAAGAAGAACAGTGGGGACAGAGCACCAATCCTATTATAAAAGCAGCAGGGAAGGACTGGGGAGGACTTGAAGGATATGGAAAGAAGAAGGTAGAGCTGAAGTTGATTGCGTGTAAATTGCACGGTCTTGGACAAGCATCCATCTTTACCTTCACAAGTGTCTGGGTTTCAGTTTATTCATAATGAGGATGAAACTTACTCAACTGTCAGGACACA
>NW_017737689.1:0-1047 GCF_001890085.2 Hipposideros armiger | reverse complement strand
TTTCATAATAAAAAATAATTTTAAAAATTTGTTATGTTTTCTGGTAATGTCTTTCTCTGGTTTCAGTATCAGGGTAATGTTGACCATGTAAACTGAGTCAAAAAGTGTTCCTGTCTTTTCTATTATCTGAGAGTTTTTGTAGGACTGGTTCAATAGATTTCATCAGTAAGGCCATCTGTGTCTGCAGTTTTCTTTCTGAGACATTTTAAATTTCTTTAACACATATAAGGTTATTCAGATTTTCTATTGTGTTAGGTTTGGCCATTTGTGTCTTTCAGGAAAATTTTTCATTTCATCTGAGTTGTTGAATTTATTGGCAGAGTTGTTTGTAACATTGCCTTGTTACTCTGTTAATATCTGTGGGGTCTGTACTGATGTAGTTTCTTTCATTTATGATATTAGACATTTGTTTTCTCTCTTTACTTTTTGATCAATCTAGCTAGATATTTATCTATTTAAATGATCTTTTCAAAAAACCAGCTTTTAGTTACATTGATTTTTCTCTGTTGTCTGTCTTATATATCATTTATTTCTACTCTTACCATTATTTCCTTCCTTTTACTTACTTTGTGTTTAATTTGTTGTTCCTTTCCTAACCTTTTTTTTTTAATATTTTTTTAATTGGGGAATTGGGGGAAGGGAACAGTGTTGGGGAATTGGGAAAGGGGAACAACCAAGTTGTTGTCCTTCAACCTTAGTTGTGGAGGGCTCAGCAAGCTCAGCTCCAAGTCCAGTTGTGCTGCTCAGCTCAAGGTGCTGTGTTCAATTAGTTGTGGGTGTAGCCATCATCCCATGTGGGAGTTGAACCAGCAGCCTTGTTAAGAGCACCCTATCCCCTGAGCCCCCCTGGTGGCAGCTCAGCTCAAGGTGCCAAGTTCAGTCTTTAGTTGCAAGTGGATATAGCCCTCCATCTCCAACAGGCAAACTTGTTGTTAGAAGCACATGCTCTCACCAGCTGAGCCATCCTGCCACCTGTTGGCAGCTCAGCGGCAGCTCACTGGACCATGTGGGAATTGAACCAGCGACCCTATTCAGAGCTCGGACTCT
>NW_017737688.1:0-1158 GCF_001890085.2 Hipposideros armiger | reverse complement strand
CTTGGTGTCTTTCTTAGTTATGGATTTCCTTCTGGGATCAATTTAAAAAGCAATTTACGATGATTTAGCCTCTGGACTCCTATCCGCAGCAGCATGTGTCAGGTGGAGAATTCTCCCAGCTTGGTCATCAAAGCAAACCCGATACTTGCAAGGGGGTTCCTGCAATGTCAGCAGGTATTTATGCCATTTTGCCTGTCATGCCGATTCACAGAGCGAGGCTAGCCCATGAGGGCAGTCTCCCCTCCCTGCTTTTAATTACTGCAGGCCCAGAAATGAATGAAAGTCCTTGGTGAGTGGACACAAAGGGCCAGGGTCATTAAACGAAGGTGGTCTGAACTGTGAGCTTCATCTTTGGCCCTGATAAGCCACGGGCCAAGTTCAAAAAGAAAGTCACTGAGCTTGGTCAGCAGCCTGGGGGCCGCCAGCATCAGCATTAAGCTAATGAGACAGAGACAAATTAAGACCGTTTTCAGGATCAACAGCTGTCCTTGGGCCTCCTGCTCATAACTGGCTGTATGTTTTCCAGGAGCTGCTGCAGGTGCAGATCTGGGAAGAGAGAGGAAATGAGGTTTGACTAGAGAGAGAGAGAGAGCCCTGAGAGGCTGGACCGCTCAGAAGCTGCCTGTTTCCAAATTCTACATGAGAGCAGAGGGACAGTCACGGAGTCAAGACAACAGGAGGGGGAATTGATCCCAAGTAGAAGCGAATAAATCAGGAAATTGAAAAACACGGCTGCACAATGAACAGTAACCCAGACAAGGTAACAAATAAGGGTGATCTAATAGAAGGAAAATGAATAAAGTAAGGATGGAAAACAGGCAGACGAGGATGCACATAGGTGGTTTAGAATGGATGAGGAGGTGCAGATTTGGATAACAGAGGGAACATGGAAAAGACATTGTAAACAGAAAATGAGATGGGAAGTTTATATATTTACATATATATAATACACATATGTGTATACATATGTATTTGTATATATAAATATATAAAAATAAGTTATATTCATTATAAAAAGAGCACGTATGACGCAGAACATGAAAATCCTCGAGAATTTCCACCTACATACCTTCCTTCAAAATAACCACTGCTGACAGTTTGGTGACTATTCTGCCAGCTTTTTCCCTTTTTCCAGCGTGTATGTCAGTGTAGCTATTA
>NW_017737687.1:0-1137 GCF_001890085.2 Hipposideros armiger | reverse complement strand
ATATATATATATATTCTTCTAGTATTCTAAAACTATTATGAGTATAAATGGAAACCACTATGTCATGACAAATAAATGAAGTTCTAGCACTCATCTTCACTATCTCACTTTCATCTTACTTTTTAGCATAAATGAAAATATCAACCAAGCATTCACTCAGAATGTTTGCAATGGCATGAGTAGCTTTTTGCTGAATCAAGTAGTGATCAAACATTTATTTGTAGTCTTAATTTTGTAACACTATTGTTGGTAAAAGAAACTTATAGTAGGTTTTGTAAGAAATACTAAATTTCAGAATTATAGGTGTATAGAATTTTAGTATTATATATTTTGCTATTTCTAAATTACATGTTACAATTCTATATATTAATTTATAATAAATGTATGCACACATGTATATGCATGCTTTTTTCCTCTGGTGAGCTGGCCATTAAGCAGTTCCCAGCACATAGTTGATTGTATGTTATTAATCCTAAAAACACGTCTGCATTTTGGTCTCGACATATCAGCATTAGGTTTATGAAGACCCACAAAGAGATTAAGAAGTTTTACTAAAAAGTATTTGACCCCAGAAATATCATGAAAACTTTTAGGAAAGATTATTCTAGTAGCATTTTGGCTGCAATATCAATTTATTTTTCTTTCCTTGTTTTTTTTTATTTTAAAGAAGATTCTGTTTATGAATTATTCTTAGTATTTAGATTTCTGTGGATAGTAAATTAAAATTAAATTCCAGCAAAAGTAGTCAAATGTAACCTTTCTGTCCATCCATTTGGGTTTTTTTGGTTCATGTTTCTTTGCCTAAGTAATTCAAGAAATATTAAAATAATGGATGTTACCTATTACATCTCATAGCTGCATTATGTACATATATACTTAAATAGATAAATATAATGTCAACTATAATTGAATATATGTATATATATATATATACATATACATATATTCATGGGACGTGGAGTATAGTGTGGGAGTGGAGTCAAGGGATTTGTAATAGATATGTATGATATTGGGGGGAAATGGGGCAGCGGATTGGGGGAGGGGGTTGTCACTTCAAGGGGTAAAAAATATAACTATTGCACTGTGTTGTACAGTTGAAACTAATTCTAAAAAATGTGTATTTCATAATAAAAAATA
>NW_017737686.1:0-1158 GCF_001890085.2 Hipposideros armiger | reverse complement strand
AGTTCAACGCATAACAGCCATCATCACTATCACCTACTGCACAAGATCTTCTTCTAGACTGATGGGAATGGAACCCATGGAGCTGTGCAGTGTGGCCATTCTGCTGACCTTCCCAGGTGGAGTCTGCTGGCCTTTCTCAAGGGTTGAAAAGAGCCCTTCGAGGACAAATGATGCATGTTGTGGGTGGTACTTGTGAATGCATCCAGTCAGGCTGGATGGTTACTTCTTGTTCATTTATGATGAGACTGTATTCAAGAAAATAAGACACACTTAATATCTCTCAGTCAGGGTATCCTGCTTCATTAATGTTAATAATTAATAATAATATTAGCTGGTATTTTCTTGTGTTTACTATATACCTGGTGCTTTATATGCATAATCTGCTTTAATCCGCCAATCTTAGGAAATCATTATAAGGATCAAATCAGAAGTGTAAGCAGATAATGCACTTCCAGAGGAAGAGTGGAGAGGAATAAATATTTATTTTACCCCTACCCTGTGAAAGGTGCTATTCTAGGTATTTTTTCTCCATAAGCCTCTTTTAACCTTTGTAACAGCCCCCATGAGGTGGGTGCTAATATTGGATTGTTGGAAAAGTCAGGATGTATTTTTTCTATGTTTTTCATTGCAAAAATGCATCATGACTTTTCTGACAACCCAATATTTTCACATAAGGATGATGCAACCAGACTCAGAGAGAGGAACTAACTTGACAAAGGCTAAGGCTTGGTAGAGGCCAGTGTTCACCCTCAAGGGAAGTTGACTCCAGCGTTCATGTCCTTAATCACTATTCTAAAGAGGTGGTGGGCCAGATGGACTTCTTGCATCATCATTAGGCTGAGCAGAACTTGATATGAGACAAGTCCTTTGTAGTGGATCAGTTCCTGGGCAAGTGGTTGGTTCAGATGCAGCTGCTGCAGGCTATGGGAAGATGGCCACTTAATGGGCTTTACCAGGTGTCAGCAGGATGAAGAAAGCAATTGTGAGTGACAGAAAGGTAGTCCAATCAAATAGCATCATGGGAAGCCTTAAGCAGCGGTTCTCAACCTTCCTAATGTCGCGACCCCTTAAAACAGTTCCTCATGTTGTGGTGAACCCCAACCATAAAATTATTTTTGTTGCTACTCTATAACTGTAATTTTGCTACTGTTATGAATC
>NW_017737685.1:0-1095 GCF_001890085.2 Hipposideros armiger | reverse complement strand
CCAACATGGGCCAGTGAAGCGACGTCCTCCACAACTAGACTGAAGAACAAAAAACGACAGCAACTTGTCTGTTCCCCTTCCCCAATCCCCCAGCACTGTTCCCATCCCCCCAATTCCCCAATAAAAAAAATCTAAAAAAAAATAAAAATAAAAATAAATAAAATAAAATTTAAGTAGAAACAAGTCCAAAATATCAACACAATAAATAGATTAATTCACCTATTAAGAGCCAATGACTATCAGATTGATTTGTTTTTCCTAACAATTTATTATGAAAATTTTCAAACATGCAGAAAAGTTGAAAGAATTGTACAGTATACACTCACAGACCCACAACCTAGCTTCTACAATTAATATTTGTTTTAGCATCTATCTCTTTATAGGTTGACTTTTTTAAAAATCCAGTTATATGCTGGTTACAAAAGATGCATCTAAAAATAACACAAATTTGTAACTATGTGTGTTATGGTAACTAAACTTATTGTGGTGATCATTTCACAATATATACATTGATGTATCAAATCAATATATTGCACACCTAAAACTAATACATTATATGTCAAATTTCAATTAAAAAAATAAATAAAAATAACAGAAAAAAAATAAGATTCAAAAGTTATTTGCACTTTATTTTATCTTATTACGGATTTGAGTTCTACCTGTCTGAAATAGTGGGGGAAAACTGAAAAATAAAAAAGGATTAGTTCTATACTAAATAACTTGAAGATTCTTTCTTATAGTATCCATTTCCACTACAGGCCTTCTCAACCTATTTGGGTAATAGCTCCATCTCATGGGTTCATGTCCATTTCATACAGAGCTTATGCTCTTTTAAAATTATCTACTCTCAGGGCCGGCCGAGTGGCTCAGTTGGTTAAGAGCTCGCTCAAGAGTTTGAGCTCTGAGCAACAGCAGTTCAAGTCCCGGCCTGAGCTGAGATGCCGCTGAGCTGCCAACAGGTGGCAGGATGGCTCAGCTAAAAAAAAAAAAAAAAGAAAAGTAATGGGGCCTCTTGGAAATTTTATTTAGGGTCAGGGAAAGCGCTCTCCCACAGAATAACGTCTAAAGGTAACCCGTCTGAAGGATACAAAATAC
>NW_017737684.1:0-1084 GCF_001890085.2 Hipposideros armiger | reverse complement strand
GTCATGGACTGTACCCGAGTTAGAGTTTTGCATAATAAGTGTGGTTGTTTGGCAATCTGGAAATTTAAATGATCATTGGGTTCAAAACGTTCATCCTTTAGAGAACAATGTATTTTTGAGAAGACCATAGCAGCAAAAAGAAGTAAGCAGGGCTAGAAGAATCAATGGCAAATGCAGAAAAAGAAGAAAAGATAATAAAAAAGTAACATTTATAAAAAATTGTCTCAAACCTAGAAGCTTCGAACTGTCCCAATACAACCACGGAAAACCTTACAAACTGATGCAAGGGTGGGAAACACTTTTCACAAGTGCATATAATCCCAAACCTGGGATATAAGTCTGAGTGCTTGTTATATCTTAGCAATCCTATATGGAACCTCAGAGATCTTTCAGGATAATGCTGAGCAGTGTACCAGAGTTGGCACTGTAGTTCCCTATATTTGATATTCTAGGAAATAATGCTGCATCCCAGACTAGTTGAAAGTTGATTCCATTCAATGACTCATTTATCTTGGTCAAAGAATTATTAAAAGTTTGAATTATCGTTCTTTATATTATGCTCAAATTGAACAGTAAAGCACAAAATAGGACCAAATGACATTAAATTCAAGCAAGTTGTAAAAGATTGTAGTTGTTGTTTTTCCCTCTGGTGGGCAGAGGGAAAAAGCACTGGAAAAACTTCAGCTAATTCATTAATGGGTGATAGAGTTTATACAAGTTTAGAAAAGATGCTGTATTATATGGTAATCTGATGTACTTATCAAATAAATTATTTTTTTCTTTAAAAAAAGATAATGAGGACTATAAGGTAAATCTACATTTTTCTTCCATAGGAAAACATTAAAAAAACAGCAGATCAATATTCACAAAGATAAACTACTTTGCCAAGGACTCAGAGTCGCAGGGAGCCCATGAACTACAAATTACGTGCAGTATTGGAACAAAGCAACCGAAACCTGCAGGAACTGCACAAAAACCATGGTGTTAGGACAGAATGAAAAGCAAGAAAGGGAGTGGAGAGCCCTAAAGGAGGTAGATCATACAAAAAGACAAGGAACATTTACCTCAAGAATGAAAGAGCTTC
>NW_017737683.1:0-1136 GCF_001890085.2 Hipposideros armiger | reverse complement strand
ATGATTGATGAATTTGAAAATATTACTTATGTCATGTAGAACTTTATATTTTTGAGGTTATTTATCAGTATGCACCTTGAGTTTCTCATTATAATATTTCCACAAGGTAATTGGGTATTATTTGTTCCATTTTATACCCAAGGAAACCAAAGTTAATTGCTTCACCTAATGTGAGATGAATCATTATTCAAAATTAGAATTCACAGTCCCTGTCTTCTCACTCTGTTGTTTAACCAGTGAGGCAGGAGGCCATTGTAAGCCATTAGTCTTCCTTAAGAAAATAGAAAGCTGTATTCCTGGGATCAAATATTGTTTACAGATTCCCATTAACTGTTAATTTACAGTTAACAGAACTCTGTATTTCCTTACTATCTGGCATGTGCTTTGATGAGGCATACTTCATGAAATAACTTATTCAATTATATCTCAGTAATTCAAGTTAATTGAGTCAAATAACGACATTGTCACAGGACCTCAATGTAGATTTCAGATTCTGTCTTTGCTGTCTCTTCTCAGTTACTAAATCACACTAATCCTCATTACTGTCCAAATTGGCACCTGTCTTCTGGAGTACTTTTCTGGCTCCAGGATTTAGTCCTGTGGCTCCCTTTATGTTTTCATCCATATCCCAGAAGTAGTCATGTTCCCTGTTTCATTCCCTCTGGGAGTGAAATATGTAGTCCTTCAACTCTGCTGCACCCTAATGTCTGCCTTACTCCAAGTTGTTTCTCCTCAGTATTAATCACCTATTTCCACCATTGATTTAGTCTTTGGGTGTTTCTCAATGTTAATTACATTACTACTTAGATATTCTAACCTGTGTATGTATTTATTGGATCTTTTAGGACAAATAATCAGGTCCAAGGTATTGTTTCCACTGGTGACTCTTTGCTCAACTTAAAGCCTATATTCAAATATGCCTGGGAGATTTATATATAAATCATATAAATTGTGGACTTTGAGTTTTCTCTTTCTCTCTCTCCCTCTCCCTCTCCCTCCTTTCCTCTCCTCTCTTCTCTCTCATGGCTTAGATGATAGTTGCAATTCATTGTTTAATAAGTAATAAATAAGAAATGGCTTTAAAAAATGTTGCAGTAATGTTTATCCACCATGATCTAAATATCTTCTTTCCTATA
>NW_017737682.1:0-1158 GCF_001890085.2 Hipposideros armiger | reverse complement strand
TTTTAAAGTACTGAAAGAAAAGAACTTTCAACCAGAATTTTATATCCAGAGAAAATGCTCTTTATAAATGAAGATAAAATAAAAACATTCTTAGATTAAGGAAAACTAAGAGAATATTTTTGCCAGTAGTGTGCTCTATAGAAATGTTAAAAGGAGTTCTTTAGGTAAAAGGGAAATTATGCCAGAGGGAAATTTGGAACTTCAGGAATAAGAAATAGCAGCATAAATGGGATCTATCTGGATAAATATAGTAGACAATTTTTCTCCCTGTAAGTTCTTTAAAATATGTATGATGGCTGAAAGCAAAAAAACTATAATGTTATCTGGTGGACTTTTCATTGTACGTAGATTGAAAACATATGATACAGCAGAAATGAGGGAGGCAAAAGGCCCTATATGAGGAGAAGGTTTCTCTGTCTTTCACACTGAAGTGGTAGAGGGTGATGTCAGTTAAAATGGCAGAGTAAGGGCATCCAAAAAACCATGAGAGCACTGGCAAAAATGGTCAGAACCAACTTTTTGAGAACTCCACAGGCTTGCAGAGCACTTATTTAAAAAAAAAAGAGCTGATTCTTGTTAATAACACTGAGTATTGTGATGGCTTATGTCACCCTATTTCCATCCCTTTTTCTTCACTCCATAGTAACTTTGAAAAACAACAGTTTGCCATCATGCTGAAAAACAGTAGTTGGCAACCATTGGAGGGGGCAAATGGAGTTGGAACTCCTTCAAAAGCCTTATTCCCTGATAATTTTCATTATTTGACTTATCTGGTGGATCCTGAAAAGATCTCACTCACAAAACTGTCTTAGTTTGACCTGACTGGGAACCTAGTACAAATAGCCTTTCCCCTGGGGGTGTTTGTGTAAAACAATCAATGGCAATTGTTTAACATTGTGGCTGCCTGAGGCAGCAGGTAAAATTGGGGCGAACGATAGGCTAGCTAAAGGCATAAAAAGAGAAGCTGGGGAATAATATTTTCATATCATTGAATAGCTCCATCATACTCCTGGGAATCCAGAAGGCTGTGCATATGCCCAGAAGGATGTGCACATGCTCAGAGAAAACCTGGGATGCTCTCATCTCTGGCTAACTTTGAGGGTCTTTGCAAGGCAGAGTTTCAATTTTGAAGGTATACCGCAACATACACAAAAAGCC
>NW_017732021.1:857317-912597 GCF_001890085.2 Hipposideros armiger | reverse complement strand
TCAATTCTTTTTTTAACACTTAGAAACATTTATTTCAAGTATGCAGTAATACAACATTAATATTACATTTTAATTTGTTTTAATCCATTTGGGTAACCTGAGATGTTTTCAGAACAAATTAGCACTATGTAGTACAGAATCTGACTGAGTTTTCACCATGTTACAACTCACTGCTAGTGTAAATATATTTCTAACTTTTCATTTTTTTGTTTTCATCCAATTAAGAGTGTAATTCAATTGGAAATATGCAATTTACCGATTACGGCTTTTACTATTCTAAATAGTGCTTATATAGATTTTAACTAAAATATAGATGATAAGTGGAGCTATGAATCAGAGATATGTCTAAATTACCACCTTGGTGACTTTGGGCAAATTAATATTCCAGTTTTCTTACTGCATTACTTTGTGTAACAAATAATAAATACATTAAAATCACTCATTAAGTTGCTGTGGGTCCTTTCTGTTCAGAAAGTTGACTCTTTGGTATCAACTTGTTTGACTTCAAGACCTTTCAAAAAAGAAGAATCTTGGATTTCATACAGTTGAACAACTAATGTTATCAAAAGCAGAAGAGACTCGGTTTTTGTCTCTACTGTAGTAAGAAAGGGAGAGTCACCAGGTTGTATAAATTCCCTGAATTTTAGCTGCCTTCATCTGTAAAACTGGCATAGTAATATGCCTGATTTAATATCAGATAAGATCTTCAAGTTCCATACTAACAACTATATTGTATAATTCTAAGAAAATATCAATTCTGAAATGAATCGTTAAAGACCAGCAGACTTTACTGTTCACTGTGTACTTTGTCTAAAAAGTAGTTTTATTTACTATTATTTATTATTATTATTATTATTATTATTTATTATTATTTTGCAATATCAGGAGACTTCAGAAAGTTCATAGTCCAAATTTGATAATTGCAAGGTCTTACATTCCTCTCTTCCAGCCTTACAATTTTGTATTGACTAAGAAATGACACTATATTCTCCAATTCACTATCTATAAAGAAATCAAGTTGGGTAATGGAAATATTTAACCTGGAAGGAAATCTCTTCCAGAGTCAAATAAATCATAAAACATTTGACATACAGATGGTAACCTAGAGGTGGATTTCACTCCGGAGAATTTTGACCTTGACTGAGTTCTTACTTTGTACAAGATCAATCAATTTTATAAAGAATGTTCAACATTATCATTAGGCCTATAGCCTGCCCTCTACTCAGTAATGTGGCTATCTTTAGAATTTCTTTATGTGCCTAAGGTTACACGTAACAATATCGCAAGTCAGGTTCAAGTAGATGGCAGCATGACAGAGTCATTCCCATCAACTCAGGAGGGAAACACAGTTGCTTAATGCATGGGATGCAAAAGAAACCTCAAAGTCAGTGTTGTAATAGACTTCCAAATATACAGAGATCTCTTTCAAAACTACATATTCGTTCATTTGTTTCACCAGATAATTGTTGTGCACCCACAATGAGGCAGGTATTATGGTTGATACTGGAGACGTAGTTTAATAAGAAAACACCTCCCTACCTTCATTACTTATTATGTGACAACATGAGGACTCAAAACAAATAAAATTATATTTAATAAAGTTTTAATGTGACTTTTGTCTCATTTTAAAAACGTTCAAAAGGGTGGAAAAGGTGAGGAATTATTAAGGAGTACCAATTGGCAGTTATAAAAATAGTTACGGGGATATAAAGTGCAGCATAGGGAATACAGTCAATGATATTGTAATAGCTATGTATGGTATCAAATGTATGCTATCTAAAACATTCTAAAATCACCACCATTTTTACTCACCTGCTCCATGTTTGCTTTGTTGTTATTTTTTACTTTTTATGCNTTGATAATTGCAAGGTCTTACATTCCTCTCTTCCAGCCTTACAATTTTGTATTGACTAAGAAATGACACTGTATTCTCCAATTCACTATCTATAAAGAAATCAAGTTGGGTAATGGAAATATTTAACCTGGAAGGAAATCTCTTCCAGAGTCAAATAAATCATAAAACATTTGACATACAGATGGTAACCTAGAGGTGGATTTCACTCCGGAGAATTTTGACCTTGACTGAGTTCTTACTTTGTACAAGATCAATCAATTTTATAAAGAATGTTCAACATTATCATTAGGCCTATAGCCTGCCCTCTACTCAGTAATGTGGCTATCTTTAGAATTTCTTTATGTGCCTAAGGTTACACGTAACAATATCGCAAGTCAGGTTCAAGTAGATGGCAGCATGACAGAGTCATTCCCATCAACTCAGGAGGGAAACACAGTTGCTTAATGCATGGGATGCAAAAGAAACCTCAAAGTCAGTGTTGTAATAGACTTCCAAATATACAGAGATCTCTTTCAAAACTACATATTCGTTCATTTGTTTCACCAGATAATTGTTGTGCACCCACAATGAGGCAGGTATTATGGTTGATACTGGAGACGTAGTTTAATAAGAAAACACCTCCCTACCTTCATTACTTATTATGTGACAACATGAGGACTCAAAACAAATAAAATTATATTTAATAAAGTTTTAATGTGACTTTTGTCTCATTTTAAAAACGTTCAAAAGGGTGGAAAAGGTGAGGAATTATTAAGGAGTACCAATTGGCAGTTATAAAAATAGTTACGGGGATATAAAGTGCAGCATAGGGAATACAGTCAATGATATTGTAATAGCTATGTATGGTATCAAATGTATGCTATCTAAAACATTCTAAAATCACCACCATTTTTACTCACCTGCTCCATGTTTGCTTTGTTGTTATTTTTTACTTTTTATGCCCGTGTGTTTGTGTGCATGTATCCCTTAATTTACTGTTGTAATTTAACATGATCTTTCTACTCGTGCCTTTCAACCTTTGTACTAGCATCAGCATGGGTTGATACACTGTTTTTATTATGTTTGCCTTTGTCAGTGAGAATTTAATTTTATTTTACTTATTGATATTTTTACTTTTCTTCTTCTTCTTCTTAAAGATGTCCCATAACATTTCTTGTAACACTGGTTTGGTGGTGAAAAACTCCTTTAGCTTTTTCCTGTCTAGGAAGCTCTTTATTTCTCATGTAGAATCAAAGGACGGACAAGGAGCTTCCCAGACAAGAAAAAGCTGAGTACCCGGCAAGTGTTCTTTTATTTTTAATTGGGATGTTTTTAGGTATTTTTGATGATTAGTGCACAGACATTATAAGCAATCTATACATAATCTTCATTATATAACTACAAAAAGTCTAAAACCCCATGTAGTTAACCTAAACAGCTATTTCAATGATTTATCATCTTAAAATATGTAAACATGTTCATAAAACTAGAATGCCAGAAATCTATATCTCAAAATATTAATACATTGTTATGTCTAAAGTCCCAACATCTCATGTAAATCATAAACATAACATTATGAATCAAAATATTCCATCTTTCCTTTTGGTTGATAAGTTACTAGGAAAAACTGGCTTATCACTACCAATTCTGTCATGGTTCCAAAGATAAACCCAATACCAGAGAACACTAGAATGGACATGGCTATGTAACATAGGTACTTTAAAATAATCAAGACTTATTTAATGTATCGAGCTTATTTAAAACGATGAGGGTGAAGTTAATACATCATTATGGCTTCAAGTCACCATTATGCTTTAGAATAGAAAATAGAAAAGTGTTCCCTCCATAGCTTACAGAATGTTACCACGATACACAATGCAAGGAAGTCTCATTTAATTCAGTAGTACACTAACTTTTTGGTTGTACATAAAAATAACCAACCGACATGATTTCCCCTCTATTTTTTTTTTACCAGTTATCTAAATGCTTTTTATTGAAATGAGACCATGCAGAACTCCCTGCTTTTTAAAAAATGTGTTTCTGGATGTACTAGAATACCTTGATTTACAGGTAATAATACAAATTATTCTAAGTTCTTTCAGGCTGTATTTTTGGGCTTAGTTTCAACTTTCGCGAGGGTAAGTGTGTCTGACATCCTTGTTGATCAATGCTTGGGCTTTCTTGACAGCCCTCTTCAGCTGAGCTGACCTTCCTTTTGGATATCTTGGGGGAATCATCTTTCTTAAGAAATGGAAATTCAGAAGGTACTTTTTCATGACACATATACTTTTTTAAAATCCCACTGGTTCCATAAGTGTCTGTTGAAAAATAATCTTTAAAGTGTTTCTATGATAAAATAAAGAGTTGTGACTTTAACCCATAAAATAAAGAAATACATTCACGGCAAGAGCATTCAGGCTATATCCTATAGCAATACAGCACATCTACTGAGACTCTATTTCTGCGCAGAGTTCAAGAACTTGTTTCCTACTAATTCTGCCAATTCATAGCTTGACGGCTTTACGTAGTTTTCAAACCACAGCACAGACTATGAGACCATGTGCTGTTACAATAAATAGCTGGCCAAGGAACCACATGAAATGCTTCTCCCACAACCATCCAAGAGCACAAGGAATTAGATGTTCGTGACTGAGAATATTTTATCTGCAAGTGTGAATTACCTTGCATCTGGAAAAGGTTGGGAAATGGAGATGAGTTATCAATTTTTGTCTTTCAAATTTAACCATGTGTTATAATTACTTTGAGCACTGCAAACACATCTCACACACTAAGAGGTGAGATCAAATACAACGTTGAGAGTCAATAAACACACTTTGTCTATTTTAACAGAACTATTAATAATGATACTGCGTTTTATTAGAAACATGGAAAATACAGGCCAAATGCCAAACCAGTCAGGATGCCCGGACGACAGGCACAAACTAGGATTGTCCTGGGCTGAGACATCTAAGGTAATATGCACACAGTGCCAGAGCAATACAGGCGTGGAAGTGACTAATTCTACCTAGGAGTTCATCTGTACTAGAAGCACCATTTTACCTAAATCTTGGAAAACGACTAAGATTCATAGATTTTGAATGTGGACATAAGTATTTCAGGAAGATGGAAGACAGTTTACAAAAGAAGCAGAAATGTGAAAGGACATTGGCCTTTGGGGTTCGATGACTGGATGTGTGGACATGAATAGTGAGGGAGGAAGCTGGTGGGTAGCTGGGATGCAAATCGGGGAGGCTTTAAAGGGCATTCCAAAGTTTTGAACTTAAAATGACTGTGTGGCCATTAAAGAATTTTAAATGTCTGATTTGTATTTTAAAACCATCAGTGAGGTGGAAATGTGGAGAAAAGTCTGGCTGGAGAGATAATGAAGTGAGTGGCCAGTCAACTGTTACAGCCATGCAGGCGGTAATAATGAGGATAGAAACAAAGGCAGGGCCATCAAGCAGGCCTGTGAGGCGGGGAGACATCAACCTCTCATGTCTGAGACATCCATTTCCTTGAGAATTTTCAACAGTATGAGCTATACGCCTTGGTATTTTGTATTGCCCAGCAGGGGCAGATTCTTAACAGGGAGGTCAAATAAGTGAAGAGCACAGAAAAGGCTCTGTCAGAATCATCTATTCTGTTGGCAAATGACAGCATGATACTCAAACATGTCCTCCCTGAGGAACTAAAGTGGGATGAGACAGGCAGCTTACAATTAAAGCAGGGGATAGAGAGGCTCACTGCTGAGAACCAAGGACAGCACACGGGACAGCATGAGGTGGCAATGTCAGACTTAAGTAGCTCTGATTAAGCAAAAATGGCTTGAAGACTAGAACACCAAGAATCACAGTGACAGGCCCTACAAAAAAATTAATAGATCATGAGCTAGAAGGCATGAGGCTGCTGATCGTGTCTAGATGATTATACAGTTGGTAAGTGACCCACATTTCAGCTCAAGTCACTTTGTGCCACGTTCAGTGAAATACATTTCATTGGCTGCATTTTGTTGCTGAAGACGGTTCTGTTACTATTGCCTGACTCGTTCCTTTTTTTTTTTTTATGTGACACTCAAAAAACCAAAGGTATCTGTTCAAAACAGGAACTGGCATTGTGGTAGTGGGGGGAAAAGGGATAGAACAAAAATCTGACCATTAAAATGATACATCCTGATTGGGCCATGACTGTCCTGGTTTATGCTTAATTTCTAATAATTCCCCCTTTTACTCTAAAAAAAAGATCTTAGATTAGGGTAATAAACTATATGAGCAGAATCTTATTGTTTACAGACATTTAGGGAGACAAAGGTACAATATATTTGGGGAAGCAAAGATCACATAATTAAAACATCTTCAGAACAATGGATTGCTAAACCATTTATTTGCATCTTTATTTGGAAGAAAAATTACAGCTTGTGCCTGGGGCGTGGGCTGAAATATGTTTTATAGAGGTCAGAAAATGTTTTATAGAGAGAGATTTTAGTGCTGAGTCTGGAAGAAGGAGTAAGACATAAGCAAAAGGGAGCAGAAAAACATGTAAAAGGTGTACAGGCAGAAAGCAGTACAACATTGTGTGTGTGTATGTGTGTGTGTGTGTATGTGTGTGTGTGTGTGCGTGTTTATATGAAACTAAGAGTTGCCTGAGTAAAAGGGAAGGTGCAATTGAGAAATAGAGATAAATATGTTTAATATCTGGTCCCTAATAGACATTCCTACAAGGAATGAATGAGCAAATGAATGAATGCGTAACAAGAGATAAATTATTCTAGGGCAGAGGACATTAGGTAGGACACTGAAGTGGGAAACTCTACCTGCAAGCCAAATTTGACCTAAAGCAGTGGTTTATTGGCCTACAGTGTGTCAACATTCTCTTTAAGATTAGCTGTTTTCTTTGAAAATTAGGTGACTTGACATAAAACTCCTTATTTCAAGTTCCACTTTAAAATTAGCCTGTCTTCCTGTAGGACAAAATGCCTATAGCACAGGGGACAACTGTCCCTTTTAAACAGACATGCATGCACTCCAGCTTTCCTTCATTCCTCCTCACTACTACACTTACAAAAGCTCAGACAATTAAGTTCACGAACTTTCCTCCATCTACTTACATGATGGAACGTTCGAAAACTTACTTCCTGAACTTAATCACCTGCTTTTTTAACTTAATCACCTGCTTTTCTAAAGTGTGACTAGATGTGGTACTTGGAAGAATAATCAGAAACACAAATTGATTAAATTGTAGAACTTCACTGTAATAGATAATATATAACTAAAAGCTTTCTATTTCCTGGAGCATATTAATACATGTATCTAAGTAATAATGGCAGCATAATAATAGCAATAACTACTAGGTGATTACTATGCACCAGACATGGTGTAATTTCTTTCAAACACATGTGGATTTGAGTCATCTACTAGCAATATGACCTTGAACAAATTAACTCACTTTCTGAACCGTAGAGTATTTGGTAAATGTGGATGAAATAATATATCTCCTATTCCTTTTGTGATGATTAAATCAGATCATGTATATAAAACACTTAACATGGTTCTTGGTACTCCGAACAGGACTTAATTCATTAGAGAATATTTTCAAATTTGAAATCTGGAAACTTGGAAAGCTGTGTAAGCATGAGTTAAAGGAGACCTCCAGCCAAGGGACTAATTTTCATTGGTTGGTACTATTCACAAATTATTAATCCTCAAAGTAATTTTATTTCAATAGGCAGGTTTTTAGCCTCAGATCAGTAGTGAAAATTTCTATGCCTCTTAAAATAAGGTAGATCTATTAAAACTCTGGTATGATACATATTGTTTCTATAACTTTAATATGCCAGAAAAATACAATAGATATAAAAATGCATTGCTAATTTCACAGGCAAACCTGCATTAGGAATTCCCAGAAACTCACATAAAACACTCTATTTCTCTTAAACAGATGCACTTGGCATTCACAAACACTAGCCTGAGGTACTTCTTCATATGGGTGAATTCAGGTATTTAATTACAATAAACATTTAAGTGTAAAACATTACATAGTACTAATTTAAGGTAAGGGAAAGGGAATTATTAGTTGCCAAATTCTAATCAGAAAGAACTGAAATTGAACAGCAGTCATGAGCAGTGCTTTGACAAATTGTTCCTGCCATCAAAAAGAGAGAGATAAACAATAGAAAATGGAAGATATAAATAAGAAGAATGTTTAATTAGTGATTCAGAATTAGGAGACATTTATATTCACTAATTATACATGATAATGGTCTTATTATCCATCAACTTTTTTCTTTTTCTAAATCATAAAATAATATAAATATAAATATATATATATTATATATATAAGTGCAAATTTATAGATATTGATTCTTCTATGCGTGGCTTATACAATACAAAACAATTCATTTATGTTTTTCATTTACGTCAAACAACTGCATTCCATGAACAAAAAGTCTGCTAATTGTTTAGTTGTATTAACTAGTTGTTTACCTAAAGTGATATATTTTTTGGACAAATTTCAAAAGTCCTTCATGCTTTTTCAAGGTTTTTCAAAAAATTTCAATTTTACATTTATTCATATAATGATAATAGTTTACGAGGCACCAACTGTCTACTCAATACTAAGCATTGTGCACATGTGACCATGTTATATCCTAATAACTTATTTATGAGGTGAGCACTATTATTCCTACATAAACTAGAAAACAGTCACAAGTGATGAATGGTCAGGTGCCCAAAGTTAGCAGCTAATAAGGAGCGAGAATTTGAATTCAGGCCCATTTGAAAAATACTGGCTTGTACCCTTTTTATAGATGATTTTGCAAATTTACACAGGTTTCTGCTGACAGGATTTTTTAAAATACTATACAATTAGAAAATCCATTAGATAATTTTCTTTAAGAGTTAATGTGTGTTGGCAAGAAAGTAAAAACATAGCAATTAAAAATTTTAAGTTTTCATTTACTTTCTCAGCCATTAAACCAAAATTCCTTTTATCGAACAACATATATTTAGCTACTTATCAGTGTCTTGAAAAAAAAAAGGCCATGAACTTTGGTAATTTCTTATAATGAATGCATTTCATTTTTATAGGAAATCTTTAAAAGTGTATCTAAAGTTTTTGTCAAAGACATTTGTGAATATATAAGGCCTTTAAATGAAGAAAAATTACATTAGTCAAAATGTAGAGTTGCATTTTTTGTAAGCATTTCCTTCCTTACCCAGAAAATTTCACTTTTTTTTGGGGGGGGAGGAATTGGGGGGATGGGAACAGTGCTGGGGAATTGGGGGGAAGGGGAACAGACAAGTTGCTATCGTTTTGTTCTTCAGTCTAGTTGTGGAGGACGTTGCTTCACTGGCCCAAGTTGGCACCATCATTGCGCTCTTCCCAGGCAAGGCAGATCAGTCATCAGCTTCTGGACGGCTGCTCTCTGGGGCTGCTGGCCGCTCACGCTGGCTGCTGATTACACACGGTAGCCCATGGTAACCCACTGCTACAGAGGCTGCAGCCTACACCGTTGCCAGTGACTCATGGCAGCCCAGCTCCAGGTTGAGCTGTTGTTCAGTATCTTAGCTGTAGAGGGCAGTGTCACTGGCACTCATATGTGGGATCCGACCTGGGGCTCTCTGGCATCCAAAGCCAGTTTTTAACCATCACACCACTGGGCTGGCCCCAAAATTTCACATTTCGAAATATACAGTTTTATGGCGAATCCAGATTACAAGCTTTAGTAATGTAATTATTTCATTTGCAAAGTCATTTTAACATCACCTTCACCTGTATGTTAAGGAAAATGGGTTTGACAATTGGAAAGACAATTTAAATTAATTTATTGATTAATTCAAAGTTAATTGTATTGTCTTTCCCCAAATGTATTTTGTTTTAACTTCAGGTGAATAAGAAGGTTAAGTAAGAATATTTCAAATCCCTAAATTTTTAAAACTAAAATTTTGAACAGTAAAGTTAACAGAACTCTTTGAGTAGCATTCCTGTTTTGCATTTAAGAAATAAAATAGTAACTTACTTGAAAACTGAATCGCAAATCCAGATTTGCTGATGTAAAAATCCGTGTCAAACTGGATGGTTACTATGTTGAGGGTGCTATGGATTCCTTCAGGTATAAGGGAGCCACTGATTTCCTTCAAGAGCATCTCATTTTCTGGGGGACCATCCCAAACTCGGAGTATATCATGTGATGCTTCCGTATCAAAAGCAAGAAACTGTAGGCTGTGGGAGAAACATGTTTATATGTTTGATTATTTTAAACATGGATTCAATTTTACATAAAGAATATAACAAATCTGCATCCTTGCTTTTATTAGATGTTCCTTTTATTCTATCAAATAAGAAATGTACACAGTATATATAACCATAATGAATTTTCCTGAGCAGTATAATTTACTTTTTTATAATTATGTGTACTATTTCATCGCCTTTGTAAATTAACAAAATTTCAGATATACATTCTTTTCAGTGTTCATGAATTTCAACTATGGCAACAGCAGGTGACTCTTACAGAGGATCTGGTACCTGCGAGGCATTCTGCATAATGCATTGCATATTTTTTTATTTGTTCAATTGTTATAATGACCCAATGAAACAGGAATAAGTTTTATCTCAATTTTATAAATATGGCAAATAGAGTTTAGTTATTTCATTTAGATGAAATAAAATTGTCCAAAGGGCGGCAGAGTCCTGAGTTGAGTTAACGTTTTCTGACTCCATAGTACATAATTTTTACCAGTCTTTCATATTTGTTTGTTTGATTAGAGTCAAATGAGGCTTATTCCAGGAATGTGAGAATAGTTCCCATTCAAAAATCAATCAATACATATCATAAATCAATCATAATGACAGATACAAGGAATAAAAAATCACATGAACTTCTCAATATATGCAGGAAAAGTATTTTTAAAAATCCAACATTATAGTCACACCCAGAAATCTAGGAGTAAAGGGGAACTTAATTAACATGAAAAATAATGTCTTCCCAATCTCCAAAAAAAAAAAGAAAAGCAAAAAAACCCTCAAAACCTCCAAAAAACTCTTTCATATTAAATCTATTCTGCTTTGTCTAGACAAAATTAGTATCTGATACTTTTTGTGGCTAGTGTCAAAAATTAGAACTCCAATTACACCAACAACCCAACTTTCTCTACATATATATCAGATTCATGTTTTGATATGTAGATTTAAATTCGGGTTGCAATTTAATATCAAATATTGTTTAATTGAAAAAATCAAAAATCCTGTTGAAATTACTTTCAAGTTTACTAATTCTAACATTTAAATAAAACAACACATGATCTATACTAGATAAAAATAGGCTGAGGGCTGATCTAGTGCAGTTTACTTTGAGTTCTGCAAAAGCGACGTATTGGTTCACATTCAACAACGTACCCGTTTACATCCAACAATGCATTCAGTGTACCTGTCAGCATGTTCTTTGAAGGACGATACTTGTTTTCCATAACCACGTGCACCACCCAGAAGCATGTCTGAAATTCCATATATATAAAGCAGGGATCCTTAAGTTCAAAGTTGTTTTGTGAGCAATAAAACACTAATGAGCTCATATGTCAAGGACGATGTATTCATTGATTAATCCATTCTCAGCCATAACTATAGCAGTTAAACTAAGACTGAGAGCATGTGATAGCCTTGGAACTCTGCTGGTGTTGATTTAGGAGGCAATGGTTCTGCCTTCATCTAAAGGGAAATCAAACATGGTTAAAGGGGCAGAGAACAGGTGCTCCAGAGATAGGCCTACAGCCATGGAAGACTGAGAACATTTATTGAGTCCCCTTCTATTCTCATTTCTTCTAATGTTTGTGAGGCTGAATTTATGATAGTGGCCTGGACAATTTTGTATACCTATGAAAATGGTGGACTCAGCATCTTCAGTCATCAAGAATTAAAAGAGTAGAGTGCCCAAGAAGCAGGAAAAACTGTCACCTCTGTGCCTTCTTGTAACTATGAAAACTTCCCTCTAAGGGATTATATGAGCTATCACTGTGTCTTATAAATCAATAAATCATGCTTATGCATACTTTTTCATGTTTAACTGATGAAAACCAAGTTTTTCCCTGCCAAGATTAAAAATATTGAAACAGCTTGATGTTGACTGATATTGTACTTTTAAGAGCTGATCAGGAAATTCAGAATCCCCAGTAATTTTGAGAAAATGAAATCCATTTACCTGACAATGTTCCCCGGATCTACCTCAATCATCCACATGCAACGGAGATTATTGTCATATGGAAAGGGATAACCAGGAGATAAGATTCTTCCTGATGATTCTCCTTTAAAACGACCTCCACATTCAGCTAATAAAAACATAATGAAAATTTAACTCACAATTTCATGCCAATCTTTTCAAAACAATCTACAAATTTGACAGAGTATTTTTTTCACCTTAAGGAAAATAAGAATTCCCACTCTTTTTTTAAAAAAAAACTTTATTGGGGAACAGTGTGTTTTTCCAGAACCCATCAGCTCCAAGTCAATCTGTTGTCATTCAATCTAGTTGTGGAGGGCACAGCTCACTGACCCATGTGGGAATCGAACCAGCAACCTTGGTGTTAGCAGCCTGTGCTCTAACCACCTAAGCTAACCGGCTGCCTGATTCCCACACTTCTTGAAGGTATATATTTGTATATGCTTTCTCAGATTAAAGTAGTAATTGAAGCAAGAACATATTGCACAATAAAACAAGAGTGTCAAGTTAGACATCATAAAATATAATAAAATGAGTGTAATTGGGGAATAAAAAAAAGACACACTCACGAACTCTGAGTTTAGGCTTCCAAACATTTTAAGATGTGTTGTTAAATAATGATAATATAAAAAGGGGAAACAGATGGCAAGTTGCTCACTGCTAGCTGGTTGCAGGCTGAATAATTCATCATCTTGCAACCCCACCTCTGAGAAAAACTAATCTTTACTGCAGTCCCTCAGGGCTTCTAAATTTCATTGTCCTTTTATTCCCCTTTAAATCACTCAAACACTTCCCCTTTTAACCTCTCAAAAGTCAAAGTGGCAGTTTTATTAGATTTCTTACTTCAGTTAAATCTAGTTTGGTTTTGATTTAATGTGGTCTCTAATTTTTATAAAATTTATCAAACTAAAATGTAAGTATTTTCATACACTATAATTAGATTTTCATCTTTTGGGGCATTTCCTCTCTATTTTAATACTATTTAAGATATTGGGGTCTCTGGAGTGGTTTTACTTCAGTTAGCAGATAACCTAGAAAGAATCTTCTGTATTCAAGAGGAGAGAGCCTAAGTATTGGGTTGCCGGAAAACTCATGATGCATTTTTGCAATGAAAAACATAGAAAAAATATGTCATGACTTTCAGTTAGTATATTGCTCAACATCTCTAAGCCCTAGAAACAAGGAAAACACTGTGTCATATATTACACATTTGCAAATTCTCCAGGTTGTCTCCTACCCAAAATAACCAAAACTAAAATAGTTTACTGTTTGCTTAAGTATTTGAAGATACTCTTATACTAATTTTCTTATTTCTGTACTGTTTTTGTCTTACTCAAATTTAATGACTGAATTAAGCTTCTTGGTTTTTTTAAATTTTGTTTTGTTTCTATTATTAGAGCAAAGGTCAAAGACAAAGTTTTAGCATTTGGAAGAGAATAACAGAATCTAATTCAAATACATAGGCTCTATTCATATAGGTAAATTTGTGTCTAAGATTTTGTATATTATATTTCACTGTACTGTGGTGGTTAGTTTTCTGTGTCAACTTTTTTAATCAAACATTAGCCTAGGTGATGCAGTGAAGGTATTTTGTCAATGTGGTTAATATCTGCAATCAGTTGACTTTAAGCAAAGGAGATAACCTTTGATAATGTGGGTGCCATTCATCCAGTCAATGGAGAGGCCTTATGAGCAAAAACTGAATTTTCTAGAAAAAAAGAGATTCTCCTTCAAGACTGCAGCATTAACTCCTGCCTGAGTTTCTAGCCTTTTGGCCTTCCCAACGGATTTTGGATTTGTCAAGCAGCTTGAGTCAATACTATAAAATAAATAAATCTCTTTAGGTGGGTGGGTAGGTATATCGAATGATCGATAGATAGATACAGATAGACCTAGTATTCTATTGATTCTGTTTTTTTCTGGAGATCCCTGACTGATACACACACCCATAGAGGACTAAGCAATTGTATTTTGTATTGTAATATAAATTCAATTTAATTTATAATAACAAACTTGTAGTTTTTAAACTAAATAAGAAGATATCAGTATTTATGCATAAGATGTTAACATCACTTATTATGGTTTTTGTCATTTATTAAAAAACATGTCAAACAACTAGAACTATGTCACTATATTAATTCATTTTTCATCATTTCTTATCATTTACCACTATAATTGGCATATATTTATTATAAGAACAAATTTGAAACTTCAGTCTTCCAAATTAATTTTTCATCAACTGCAGGCCAACTTGGAGTTTTGTGAACTATGTTGCATCTTAAATTGAAACATAGATCTTTTCTCTATATATTTCTTTGCAACAAATATCGCTTGGCATTTTGACTTCAAATGATCCAACATGATATGCCATAGCACTAGAGTTAATTTCTGACAGAAGACTTATGTGTGCAGAATAAAAATGAAATAGTGTTTAAAGAAGGTATGCTGGTTAAATCCCTTCAGCTATGGTGCTTAAAAAATAATTTTTGTTTGATTGGTGCATAAGCTACAGAAACATAATTACCTAGAAATAATCCATATAATTGAGAAAACGTTTCTTATTTGACACAGGGAAAAATATAGCCATATAAATATTTAAGGTTAATAAGCACAGAAAATTATAATCTTAGGCCAGGTGGTAAAGCTATTAATTGTTGCCAGTAGAGAACACCACCTAAAATAGAATTACATCTTCTGTTAACATGGAAATCATCAGCATGACACACCATGTGTCCAACTGTTTTTCAGCTGTTATTCCTGATCATCCATCACTGGAAAAAATAAATAAATAAGTTCACCTTTCTCATGAAATCTTGAGCGGTATCAAGTCACTAAATTTGACTTGGTATATTTGTAAATACGAAGTACATTGATTTGTTGCAAATGTAATCAAAATCTTCTCCTGATCCCAGAACAAATGTCCTTGTGTTTGCATAAAATCTTTCCAAAAATTAAAGAATGTCTTCAGCTTGGTTCAACACACATAGGAAATAAATGGTTTTTAATGTATTTATTTTGTGATTTTAATTTTGTGATTTTTCACATGGCAAGTATTTTGAAGTTTATAGTTTTGTTCTATTATAACCCTTAACGATTTTCTCAATATATTTCCTACATGCACCAAGGAATATAACATCAGAGAGAATTAATCAATGATCATTTTTCTCATAATCACTGCCAGTGGGCGGATTGTTGGTCATATTCCAGAATTCCAAGGTTTACCAATTTAGGATGATTATTATTTTAGATATTACCCTCATAATCTATACAAAATTCAGATGCTATCTGAAAAGAAAGGGCTATGATTGCATTTTGGCTAGATAAAAACAAGTTTGCTTTCTTACATGGATCTATGTTTTAATGAACCAGTAGAGAGGTCTCGTGGCATCAAAAACACTGTGCTATCATTTGTAAGGCCTCTAATGGTTAAAAGTTCATTTTTTAAAAATTTGGATTCTAGTAAGTTTTGTGTAGATTCTTATGTTGATCATATCAACTAACAAAGACCAAAATTTGTCTCAAAAGTTTCCAAACTCATCAAATTGTATATATTAAATATGAAGGTTTTTGTTTCTTAAGGTATCAATTATACCTTAATAAAACTGTTTTCAAAAAAGGTTTAGGTCAATGTAATCCGTATGGTCCTGATACAGGATGGATTTGTGCCTTAATAAATGCAATCACAAGATAAGAATGACTGAAAAATGACTGCATGTTTATTCCCTACTGAGGAGTTAGTGTTTTGTTAAAATGTAGTTTTCTTTTGTTGCCTAGTATTCCATCCTGGCACCAATTTGATCTTTAGGGTAGAAGTCATTACTATCCACCCCGCCACCCACATATACCAGTGTTCATTAATTAATTTATAAGATGGTAGTAATAAAATAGTACTCCAGCTACACAAAGAAGAGAGAACATAATCATTCTTTTGCTTCTTGTGAGCTATATATCTGATGTTGCTCTCACACTAATCTTCTTATTGAAATTGGTTAATTATGTTATGCTACATACACATTTAAAAAAACATATGCACTTTCTTAGATTTTTAGAAAAGGTGAATATATATAAAGAAAGCCTTTTTAAGTTATTGAGAACAAGCTTACTGTTTTTAATCTACCTTGCTAGCAGTATAGGCAATATATATATATTTTTTATATTACAGCAAATCTGATCAATGTGATTCAACAAATGTATATGATTGCAGTGAGTTAAATTATATCAAGATAGGAGAATTAAAATGACTCCATATTGGGCAAAAAAAAGTGTACTCATCTATAAGATTATGAAAAGGACCCTTTCACCTTCCATTAATTTCCTTCTGACAAATTGGAGTACAATAACTTTTTTTTCAAAGGTTTTAGAAATAGTGTATTTCTTAGTAATAATTTATTTGTATTAACTTTATTGTGATAACATTGGTTAAACCTCATATAAATTCAGGTGTACAACTTCATAGTACATCTGTATACTCTACGACAACAGGGACAGATCTTGAGAGTATTATGCTAAATGACATAAATCAGATGGAAAAGGGCAAGAACCTAGGGCTTTACTCGTATGTGGGCTAGAAAACAAAAAGCAACAAATGAACAAGAAAAACAAACATACAAACAAACAAAAAACCAAGCTCATAGATATAAACGAGAGAAGGGTGGTTCCCAGTGAGGAGGGGGGGGGGAAGGGGGGATGAAAAGGATAAAAGGGGTCAAATACATGGTGACAAAAGGAGACTAGATTTCAGGTGGTGAGCACACATAAACTTCTTGATTTAAGGTATTTGGACAGATAGAATCCCTCGAATGGTACAGTGGATTTTGGTAACACTTCTACAGAAACGTTCCATGAAAACCTTAACAGTATCCTACCAATACAGGAAGGCAGAGGGTAGTCCCAGGCTCTCCTCTCCCCTGTCATGCACTTGAGAAGGCTGCTTCCATGGAGCGTGTAGCCTGGGTTGCATCCATAAATGATAGTGCTACCAGCAAAGTGGCCTTGGTCACTGATCTTGTATCCAAATTGTGGAATGCCAGGATCCTCACAATGTGAAAGTTCAAAACCTATGAGAAGAACATAAATTTATTAAAGGTGAAATTAAACAGGAAAATGTAAAACTGTGGAAGTCATTTCTTCCTATTATTTAATCTAGTTGTATTACTCTTCCCTGGTTGTAATGCTTTAACCATATTTGATTTTGTTACTATACAGTAGGCACAGAGAGTTTTTTATTTCTTGAAAATTAGAAGGTGTTGTGTTTTTCAAATTTATCAATGATATCCCATGGTCTATATGACGATCTCATGGCTGGTTATCATGCTAAGCTTCTTGCTTACTTCAAGTGCTTTACAGCTAACAATAGATTCTGACCAGTATAACTACTAGGATTGTATCATCAAAATTTTAAAATTCAGACAAAATGTGTAAAATCATAACTGTCCAAGTAACACATATGTCTACTCCAAATTATAACTTTAGACTGCTTTGGTTTTATAGTCTCAGACGAAAGTGAAATAGTCTCATTTAAAATGCACTTTATCAAGAGGTAACACAACACAGCAGAAAGCTTGAAGAATGCTGAATTGTTATATTTTTCCTTCTCCAGAAATGCATAGGTCTCAAACACACTCACAGGGAAAAAACAAAAAACAAAACACGTTGTTCTTCCCACAAGTTGCTACTCTGGGGTGTAGAGAAAATAACTGTGTGTTTCTGCAGAGTTGGGGCTTTCTGCATTAATTTTACTGGAAACTTGGGACCCTGGGCTTAGAGCAACACTTGGTAAGCTATTTTACAACTGTAAGAGTAGTGAGAAAACTCCAGAGAGATTTACCAAACCCTGGAGGAGGTTAGAGTTTACATTCTAAGTGAAAATGAGGCCCAGGGCCTTATGACATCTGTAGATTACAAAAACCAGAGACACTGGAGGCTAATCTGGACATTGGGGAGATGTGTTTACATCCCAGAGGTTAGAACAAAAACACAGGATCCTTTCCATCCCATCTCCAAGGAGATAACGTTTTTCTCTCCTTTTGGAAGAAGAGGGAGAGATAGTTCCTTTAAGCAAAACAAGTCTAGTTTCCTTTTTCTCTTTCCCTGGCCACTTGTGTAGGTTTTTCCATCTGATTTTCCTTATGTTGCTATCGGGGCAAGAACTGAGTCAAATGAGGGCTGACATCGTTATTACTGTTATTATTATCTTAATAATAATCTGTCTAGGTCCAGATGACCTTGTGTATACATTCAGAATAAAATTAATAAAGGTGGATATTAAAAATGTAGCAATCAAAGCACAATGAACTGTTAAGATTCTGAAAGAGCTAGAAAAGGATACTTCATAATTTAAATTGAACATAACAGTAATAATCAAAATCTAAGCTCCCTAGCTATGGAGGTCTTCTATCTTTAATGTTTTACAAAAAAAGATAATTAGGTACAAATTAAATGAATTATGACTTCTGGGACTACAGAAAGATAAAGAATATTCTACCTAGTCTCATCATGAGGAAATCTGTGATTTCAAGACAAATAATGTTGGAGAACAAAAATTAAAAAAATAACAAAAAACAACCTTATATGTATTTTACATCATATGATAATAAAAGAGATGTGTATCTCTTTTATATACACAGATCTTTGACCAAATTAGTCTAGATTTGAACTAGAAAGCAAAAAAGCACGAATTAGTTCACTGATGTAAAATCAGTAATTTATATATCATTGGCCTTTCTGTAGTATCAAAACATACATGAAGTCACCAGAACTTGAAAGTTCAAAGTACTGAGTTTATACTATCATTCCACATGTTGAGGGGTACATTAACTCCCAGACAGAGAACATAAGGACCCCTCCCTAGTCTCTTCTATGTGGTCTTAATCATTCCCTCCTCCATTAACCCATAGAATTAGTCTGCACATTTTAACTAATTTACAATCATTTGCTATTTATCTTTGTTTTCCTACAGACTGGAGTATTTTTTTCTCTAGCACAAATCCTGGCACAGAGCAGATATTAAATGATGTTCATAAATGAATGTGGATTCCTAGAGGCAGTTATCTCTAGGAGACAACTTAAAATAGTAGTAGTAGTAGTAGTAGTAATAATAATAATAATAATAATAATAATAATAATAATGATGATGATGAGAAACTGAAATTTATGAGACAATTTAAAAAATCTCCAGAAATTTCCCATATGGATCAATTGGTGACAGCCTCATTTGGGTGCAAATATGTTAAAATAAGGCAAAAGCAAACAGCTTTGGAGACAGAGCCATACAGAAGGTTAGAAGTTGTTCATTCAAATGGTCACACACACACACACACACACACACACACACACACACACACCAAGATATAAAAGACACATGATCAAGCAAGTCAGTCTTTCAAAAAAAGAAACAGAAACAGCAGGAGATGTAACTTAAAATTTTCAGGACACATTACTTTGCATGGATCTGCATAGTTAATACTAATTTTAAAGCGTCTCTGCTCAAAAATTACAAGCTTGCCTTCCTTCTACCAGACATAATGTTCAGTTTATCATTCAAGACGCAGCCATTTAAGTTTTCCCATATGTCATTAATCAAAACAAAAATGGAAATCAAGACTTCTTTTCAAGGTTTATTACCAAATTCATCCTTTCTTAATTTGAATGTTCTGTGAATGTGGTTGGCAATTGCTGGTGATGAGGTAAAATGGAGATATTCTTTGTAAATTAAGATAATTTACAATACTTTGCATTGTAGATGAAAATGCACATGGACAATAGTATATAAACTACAAAGCACAACCTAATTCAGTCCAATTTGGTGGAATTATTGTCGCTTATTCATAAATATTCAGAGCTGCCTTATCTTTATGGAGCCACTCAGCTGCCAGTCTTTTCACTGAAAAGCACAAATACTTGAAACTGACAATAAAGGACTATGAAAAAAATCACATATGCTATTATATAGTCACCATTCCTTGTGAAATTTGATACTCTGATGAAACAAAAATTTCTAGAGCACAAGATTCATGAATATCCCCATTATCCAAATCTTTTTGATTGAGGAATAACTTAAACTGAGTTCTAATTCTTTTCCTGCCACCGTGTATTTCTTTAAGGATTTCTAATTTAGTTTATTATTATTATTATTATTATTATTATTATTATTTTCAGGTGTACAAAACAATGCAATAGTTATCCTTTTCACACCTCACAAAGTGACAACCCCCCTTCCCCATCCACTGCCCTTCCACCCCCAATATCATATTTATCTATTACAATTCCATTGACTCCACTCCCACACTCTACTCCACCTCCCATGACTATATATGTATTAAATTATAGTTGACATATAGTATTATTCAATGGCAGTTCAGAGGTACAGTGCAGTGGTAAGGCCTCTACACTGTCCATAAAGTGGTCTCCCTAAAAAGACATGAGTCCATCTGGCCCCCTAAAAAATATTTACAACATGATTGATTATATTCCCCAAACTCTAATTTAGATTTAGGCTACAGTTTGAAACCTACAAAGGGTTACATAGTATAACAAACTTCACCATTTTGCTCTATGACATTCTAGTGTCATAGTTGATTCATATTAATATTGATTTTAATTCAGATTAGTTTTCATATCAATATTCATATTAATTGATTCATATTCACATTATTATTGAGACATACATATTGTAAAACAAGTTCAAGTTCCTTTGGTGTCCTTCCTAAATTCCTTTCTGGTCTTTTCCCCACTGAGAGATGGCAAATATTCTGAATTAGTATATTATTCTCACACATATTTTATACTTTTATCACATATCTCTATGTCTATGAAAAATACATGTTTTGCAAGTATTTATACATTGTATAAATTATAAAAAATATTTTGAGGATTTATTTATTACCCAGCATCGTGTTTTTCCCTTTATGGTTATATACACACACACCACACACACACACACACACACACACACACACACACATTTTATTCATTATAGCTACTATGTGGTAGTCCATTGGAGCCATACTCCAAAATGTTTAATTTATTCTCCAGGTGATGAGCAATTATCATGTTTCCAATTACTCACTGATAGAAAAAGGCTGTACTTCTATGTCTCCTTTTATACATGTGCAAGTGTTTCTATAGAGATGTATTAGGTAGGAATCGAAAGCTCATTTTGTCCTTAAGATGCAGTCAAAATCTGCTAATCTGATAGTTGAATTCCTACCTCAATATAATTTCTGTTCAATTTGTTTATAAATGACAACTATGCATTCACATAGGGTAATGTCATATCTGGTCAGCAAAACAGTACTGATACTACAATAGGCAGATGGCTTAGAAATATAAGTGATATCTGAAAATTCACTTTTTGAATATTGAGTATCATTTTTCATGTAACTTAAAAGAAGAAGGTCCTTAAGTTCTTTGTTTTTAAATTCAGGTAAAATGAAATATGTTTATTGTCAAAGTTAAATTTTAGAGTACTTAATAGTGAATACAGGCATGCTAATTTTATGTATCAAAGTAAAGTACTTTCAAATTGCTAAAAAGAAAGTAAATAGATTGTTAATAAGGAAATTGAGAAAATATGTTAGCTAAATATATTAGAGGAACATATTTTTTTGAAACCAGAAGCAATAAATTTTTTTTCATTTTTAATTGAGATATAATTGATCTATAACATTATATTAGTTTCAGATATACAGCATAATGATTCGATATTTGTATATAGAGTATTGTGAAATAATCACCACAATTAATATCTAACGTCAATCACCATAGTTACAATCATTTTTCTTATGACAAGAACTTTTAAGACCTCTCTTACCGATTTTCAAATAAACAATACAGGTTAACTATAGTCATCATGCTGTACATTACATCCCCAAAACTTATTCATTTTATAACTAGAAGTTTGTACCTTTTGAACTCCTTCACCTATTTCAAGGAGACAGCTGAAGATTAGATTATTCTGTCATAATTTTAATCTGTACAGAATCCTCTGATGGATTTAATTCATATTATTTAGCAGAATAATCTTTAAGAATTATATTTATTATTTGGTTATTAAATTCCATTTAGGCCATTAGTCGTACAAGACAAAGTCTTATTTTGGAATGTTTTATATTTAAATGAGGATGTATATAACACAGAATGTCAACTTTGCCACCTCAAAATTCAAAAGCAGGAAATAATCCACGACCCTACACAACAGCTATGATAATCCTTTTAGGCTGAGACATGAAAAAGAATGGGGATAAAAAGAAGAAGAATGTGTTGAGAGCAATTACACATTCCTTTTCTCACTAATCAAACTAATAAAAAAGATACACACTTACTTTTCACTAGCAAAATATATCAAACATCATTTTGAGACTACAAAACTTCAGAAGAATGCTTTAAGAAGACAATCCTTACAGTTTTGAGCCTATAGAAGTTAAGAATTTAAACAAACAACAAAAAAAGATTGTACAAATGATTGCTATGCATTCCACCTGGAGGGAGAGAAGGTAAGGTAAAAAATTCTTTTTTTTTTTTTTAAATTGAAGGTGTTCTAAATCCTACATATAAAGTTCTGACAAAAAATGTGCTAGTATGTGTCTTATACATTTGTACATCACTCAGGAATGGTGAGATTCAGCTTTGCCTGAATTTTTTTTTTTTTTTAACCATCAGCCATTGGGTATTTGGCCAAAATGTATACATGGTACACTCTAGGTATATCTAGGAATGGAATTTTACCAGAAAGTGCCAAATTACTCTCCTAGGTGACTTTACTACCTTCAATTCCCCAAAGTTAAGAGTTTCAAGTTCTTCAAATTGTCATCAGCATTTGGTATTGAACATCTTTTTTATTTTTACCAATTTTATAAATATGCAATAGCATATTACTTTGGGGTTTAATCTTCATTTCTGAATTTCTATTACACATGTGTTTTGTTTGTTTGGTTACTTATTGGTCACTTATGTTCCCTCTACTGTGGCATTTTCTTTTACCCGCATTTTCTTTTATTATAATACATTTTTCTTATTGATCTGTAGTATCCCTTTCTATAGAATGTATGTTATTCTGTTACATATATTGTAAATACCTCCTTTTGCAATGTCTCATCTTTTTACTTTTTTATGGTGTGCTTTGTTATAGAGAAATTTAAAAAACAACAACAAAAGAATGGGGCTTGGTTGGAAAACAGAAGCTAAGATGCAATATAAAAAAATTAGAGGGAAAATACAAGAAAGGCAGAGGGTGTGAAGGTCAGAAGACCATTGCTGGCTTTCAGTAAATCCAGTTCAGGGAAGAGGTAGCTACAGGGAACCACCTGCCAGCACCACACTCCTTCCTGCCTGAAGATGCTGGTGGAAAAGAATGTCTTCTTCATTGATCTCACCTTTGATCTCTCACAGGACCGCATTTAATTGGCAGATTCTAGCAGAGATCTTTGCTGGCAAGAATATGAGACATGCATTTGCTAGGTTTTTAGTCTCCACACTTCAGAAAGTGCTTGGAAGCGCAGAATTGCTACTGGTTAGGAAGAGATTTTTGTTTGTGGATCTTGTTTTAGAAATCTTTCTTAGCTATTCTAGGTGATCTTTTTTCTAAACATTTTTAAAGTTTTCATACTCATGTGCAAGTCTTCATCCTGTCAGAAATTAATTTTATGTAAAAAGTAAATGTATAGGACTTTAGATATTAAGTTCAAAATTTACAAAGCTTTTGGGATGTGAAGTCTATAAAAATAATAATGACTCCTGGTATTTTAGTAAGAATAAATTATATCCAAGATTGTCTATGTAAATGATAGATAATCAAAAAAATAATTCTAAATATTTTAGCTAGAATACTTCATACTATATAATGCAGCATTAGTCAACACTTCCTTTATTGCTTGGTTAATCTCAGGTGTTAAAGAATAAAAGAAAAGCCAAATATATCTGTTTTAAGTGATTTAGAGGATATAGAAATACATGGAGTAATTTTGTTGCTCCTTTGTAACTTAATTATTTTCTACTTGTATTTGTATTAAATGATTTATATACTAAGAATAAAGTTAGATTTAATAGGTCACTTGATTATTTTTGATGGTTAACATTGCCAACAACTGTAAACTAAATTAAAGAGTTTAAATAGGGTAATTTTTTAATATATATTTATAAGGCTAGTATACAAGAAAAGGCATCACAATTTATTTTATGTCCATTTTTAATTTGAATATAAAATTTGAAATGGTCATATTCTGTGCGGATTCTTAATTTCAAGCAAAAACAAAACAAAACAAAAAACTGGAAGGCTAAGAGAGTACAACTATACCTGAATTTTTCCCTTGAAATAACAGACATGTCTCCATTAGGGATTTCCATAAATTAAATGTATAGAACTGATAACAAGTGGACATCTGAGCCCACATAATCCATCGAAATCCATCAAAAAAGATGGTTGTTTAAAATACCCAATTACTTCCTATGGAATGAAAGTGGGCTAAGTACACATGAAGAACTAAAAGAATCTGCAGTGAAACATATCTTCAAGAAACAGAGCTCAAAGAATTAACAAACATAATAAAATACTTTAGGCATAAGTTATTATACTATAGTGAATCTGGCCAATAAGAAAGAAGTCAGATTCTCAAGCATAAAGTGACAAAAGTCTCTCTGGGAAGAACTGCATTACAAATTTAACATTTTAAAATGTATTAATTTTTTACAATTACATCAACAATATGAAAATGTATTAACTCATGGAATCTAAAGTAAAAAAAAAAATCTAAAACAGGTTGGCGGTGACATTAGTAATTAAGAGAATGCATTCTAGAAGCAGAACCACTCAGTTCCATTACCATAGCTTCACTTATTAGCCATGTGGCTTTGGGCAAGTAACGTGACTTTTTTTTGTGCTCTGTTTTTCCTCCTCTTTTCACTGGGTATAATAGTACCTCCCTCATAGGGTTATAGCTTGTACCCAGTAGGTAATAGATAGAAGTTACTATGATTTTAAATTCATATTTAATATGACAATGTTGAAAGTCTCTGTGTCCCTTTAAATAAAAGCCAAGCTCCTTACTATATAAGGTCTATCTCTCCCCTGCCTTGTTTCCAACTTGACCCCTCATTTTGTCTTGTTCTTGCTCCTCCAGCTCCAGGCACATAACTCATGTTCAGGCCTCTCTTAGGCCTTTGCACTTGTTTATGTATCTGCCTAGAACCCTCTACCCCAGATCTGAAGGTGGTCACCCTTCTTATAATTCAGGTATCAACTCAGGTGACATTTCCTCTGAGACAGAGTCCCTGAGCAAATTAGCTACAGTAGTCCCCTATTCTGTACTATCTATCCCATTACACTGTTACAAGTTAATTCTAAATGCAGTTCTTTTATCTTTTGTTCATATCTTTATTTTCTTTCTAGTCTCACTAAAAAGTTAACTAAATGTGGGCAGGAACTTTGTCTTATTCATTGTTTTCTTTATCCCCAGAGCATAAAAGATTCCAGTGGGGAATGACAAAATTTAAACCTACGACCCAACAAATGATTTCAACAATAAATAAGTTACTTCTGGTAGAGGAATAAAAGGAAAGATAAGACAAGTCACCAAATAGAAATGAAGTTTCTATAATTTAGCCTTCAGAGATACAGTAAAAGACACCAAGTTCAGAAATGCATTCTTGAAATGTGCATTGAGGGGCTGAGGGGGTCTGGTTAGAGTATTCTATCAGGATTTGATAAATTCTAGTAGAGAGTTATCCAGAGCAGAGTAATGTTTTAGAGAGGACATCATATTGAGACCTCAACTTCTGATTGAGATCTTACCTTCCGATCTTAACCTCTGATCTTAACCTGAGATCTTAGCAGAAGTTAAGATCTTCCTCCAACTTTAGAAGAAGGAATGGTAATTTTTTTTTCTCACTTTACCCCTCTATACCCCATAGGAAAGATAACTGTGCCTTTATGGATCACAGGGAAATTAACAACTAATCTGTGTTATACAAAGCACCTGAAAATATGCTTCATCTAGATCTGGGGTCGGCAAACTTTTGAGACAGAAGAGCCGCCAGGAGTCAGCAAACTGCAGCTCGTGAGCCACAGGCTCCGAAGTAAAATTGAAAATGAAAATAAAACTATCATAGTTTCATTTATAAAAATGTTAAAGGATATTGTTCACATAATGGTGATTATGCAAAATATATCTATGGCTTTCGAATAATTTTTAAATTGTTGTGAGGGACAGGATTGGCTCTTCCCGGGTTTGGGAAACTTTTGAGATGGAACGAACACAAAGAGCCGCATGTGGCTCGCAAGCCGCAGTTTGCTAACCTCTAATTTAGATCTTTATTTGGGTGAGTTTTAGATTTCTGAAGGGCCAGAATAATTAATGTCCATTTTTTTTGATAAGGCTGGAAGAGTGATCTGACTCAAGGAAGTAATTAACTCTGAGCACCTGGAGGGATGGGCAAGCAGTGGGATACCTTAACGCAGTCAAGGTCTGGCCAAGTGTCACAAAGGTTTTATATTCAACCAGCATAGCTGTTCACACCTCAGTTGTCTAATCAACCTAGAGTTGACTGAGAAACTTATTTGGAAGAAATAAAGAATATCTGGACAAAAGACTAAATAAGATTATTCTTGACGACTAAAAGATAAAAACTGAAGGAATTTAATTTGCTGTAGGAAAATAAAGGAATGTTACTTTCTCTCCCCTCAAGTGTGGTATAGCATTTTCATATTAGGTATGTATATAACATTTATTGTTAAAGGAAACTAAGAGAAGCTCACTGTATTCTTAGAACACAGTAGAGCTAATACTATTAATAATGGGTAAAACAAATGCTTTTCCTTTCTCAGCACACAAGAGTCTCTGGGCTTCCATGACACCATTAATCATGAAGGTATACATAATATTAACACAGTATTTTTTAACTTATCATTTTTTGGAATATCTATTATAGCTGTGCATTGTATTAGACACTGTAAGTTGTCATTTCACTATCTCTTCTTTTCCTACCTCAACCAAAACAAAACAAAAAACTGATTTTGTTCCCAATAGCAATACAATCAAATTGGATAGTATATCATGATGGTCTAATACTAAACCAATTATGTAATCTGCCAAATATTTCATTTTCCAGTATGCCTTGCTGGAAAATTTAAACATAACACATGCCCAGTTTTAGACAAAGATAAGAGAAAGTCCGACAGGAGATTTTGCATTCCTGATAACAGGAATCTATGTAGTTGGCACTGCCTCTTCCTTTTGTTTTCCTGCCTTAAACATGCCCAGGGTTAAAGGGTCCATCTTGTAACCCTGTCACACAAACATGAGGATAAAAAGTAAACACTCTAGAGATGCCGCAGCAGAAAGACAGGGGGCAGAGCCCTTATTGATTAGGTTGAACAGTTGAATCAAGAACTACCCACCTTCTTTTTCTTCCTGTCTCATATGAGAAAAATACATTCTAGTTGGTTAAGCCATGGTTAGGTTTTTCCTTACTTGAGGTCAAAAACAGCATCTCAGCCACTGTTTTCACTAGTCCATTTGCTATTCTTCATGACTATATAACAACTGGATCAATAAAACAGTTGAAATAAAATACACCTTAAGTCCTGATCAAAAGTTTTCTTCATTTTTATCTCAGCCAAATGAGATTCTGCCTGCCTAAAACTGAAAATAACCAGACAACAGCAAGTGTTATTAAGTCCAGAAAATGAATAACAGAAAGATAGATAGTAAGTGACTATCATTAGATAAGGTAAGTGTCATTGGATAAGGGTGATCCTATAAAGCCTGTTTTTGGTAAGACTAGGATTATTAAAAGCTAGGTAAGTGGGATTAATTTGAGTTGTATTATTTGCCTTGAAAAAGTTCTTACTATGATTTTTTTAATCTCTGTGCTTTTCTGCATCCTATTCTCTTTGCTCAGAATACTCCCCACCATTTAGCTCTGTGACTTACCAACACTACCTTTAATACTACCTAATCCATGAATCCTTACCTGATCTGCCTTAGCCAAGTGTACTGTCTCCTGTCTCTAATTATTTTACTGTGTATCTGGGAACTCTTCTACATCACCCAGGGCTCTCTCAGGTGTTTCAGAAACAAAGCTGGAATAATTGTAA
This sequence comes from Hipposideros armiger, assembly GCF_001890085.2. Taxonomy (NCBI): domain Eukaryota; kingdom Metazoa; phylum Chordata; class Mammalia; order Chiroptera; family Hipposideridae; genus Hipposideros; species Hipposideros armiger. Next base: position 884,466 of record NW_017732021.1, on the reverse strand, counting down.
GGGGAACATACCATAGGATGGCAGGGATGAAGTTGGACATGTGAATACACAAAAATTCAAACACAAAAGCATGGCATTTTCCATTTTCCCATATTTTAACACCTTAGCAAATTCTCTCATGTTGGGATATGACTTACTGCTTTTAAGAAATTTGTGATATTTCCAGTCAAGATAGTGGAGTAGGTAAATGCTGTGCTCACCTCCTCTCAGGACCACATCAATTGAAACTAAACTACAGAACAACCATCATTGAGAATTGTTGAAGTCTAGCTAAACTGAAGCCCTACAACTAGGAACATACAAAAGAAGCCACCTTGAGATAGGTAGGAGGGGCAGAGATGCGAAATGGGCTGGTCCCACATATGTGTGTGACCATTAAAAATTGGGAGAAATATCTTGCCTGTGGAGGTCCAAGCCCATCCCAAGCCCAGGGTTCCAGTGCCAGGGAGAGAAGTCCCTATAACTTCTGGCTGTAAAAACCAGCAAAGATTGAGGCTGAGTGAGCCATAGGGCAGCTGCACTTCCAGGCACTCCTCTTAAAGGGCCCCCAGACAGACTCACTTGGTAATGGACCCACTTGCTCTGAGCTCCAGCACTGAGGCAGAAGCTTGAAAGGCACCAGGATATATGGGGAAGAACTGAGTTGTCTACCTTCAGGGTGAGTGCTGGAGGGGCAACTTTCTTCCAGAGGGAGGAGCTGGTTGAGGCAACTGTTTCTTTGTTGAGCCCTCCTCATTCCTGGATGCAAATGTAAACAGACACCATATCTGATTCTCCATTAAACTGGATATCACCTTTCCTTTGCCCCGCCCTGGTGATTCCGAGACCCCACCCCATCCAACTTTCTGGCACACCCAAGTCGCTTCTGGTGTTTTTTCCACACAACCTGTCTTAGCTCATGGTGTGGACTTCCCTAAAATCTCTCAAAGGTTCACAAAACCCAAACAAGCAGCATCTGGCTTCAGCATGTCTTGTACCTCTGGCTAAGCAGCTCTAAACCTGGCACAAATGACAGCCAGCTTTGGATTGCAGATTAGCCTCCTGAGGCACCTCCAGCCCTGTGCAGGTGGCAGCCTTCTGCAGATAGCTCTGTGGCCCATATCAGGTGTCCCTGAGCAAGGCACAGGCTGAGGCTAAACTTGGCCTGCAGCAGGTTTCCTCCCAGGAGACCCTGGAGCTGATTTGCCTGGTGACCAGCTTGGGACCAAGCCAAAGCATCGCCAGGCTGCTTTCAATGAAGAAACACAAACACAAAGGGCACCTTGGGCAGGCACCAGAGACCTGCTAAAGTAAACCCTGCTCTGTAGGGTCAGCCCCTGCACCATAGCTCCTCTACTGTAGTCACGGCCAGTCCTCACAACCCATCAGCCTGAGGGTCAATCCTTCTCACTGATATGCAAACAGCAACTAACGCTCAACAACAAGAGCGCACACACAATGCACACAAGGGACATATCTGGAGCACTCGGCTCTAGTGACCATGGAGACTGCACCACTGGGTCCCACAGAATTCCTACTACATGAGGCCACTATACTCAGATTAGCAGGCATAGCAGCCCTACCAAATACATAGAAACAAACACAAGAAAGCAGCCAATATGAGGAGAAAAATAAAAAATAAAAGAACAGAACAAAGCTCCAGAAAAAGAACTAAACAAAATAGAGACAAACAATCTACCAGGGGCAGAGTTCCAAATACTGGTTATAAGGATGCCCAATGATCTCAGGGAGAACTTCAACAAAGTGATAAAAAAAACATAAACATGGAGATAAAAAAATATATATATAAAAAATAACCAGTAAGAAATAAAGGATATAATAACTGTAATGAAGAATACATTAGAGGAAATCAACAGATTAAATGAAGAAGGGGATCAAATCAGTGATAAGGTAATAGATAAGGTAACAGAAAACAGACAAACAGACAAGCAAAAAAAAAATCCAAAAAAATGAGGAGTTTAAGGGGCCTCTGGGACAACATCAAGTGTACCAATGTTCATATTATAGGAGTACTAAAAGAAGAGAAGAGAGAACAAGGGATTGAAAAGCTATTTGAAGGAAAATGACAGAAAAAATTCCTAACCTGGTGAAGAAAATAGATATACAAGCACAGGACATGCAGAGAGTCCCAAACAAGATGAACCCAAAAAGGCCCACTCCAAGACACGCCATAATTAAAATGCTAAAGGTTAAAGACAAAGAGAGAATCTTAAAAGCAGCAAGAGAAAAGCACTTAGTTATCTACAAGGGAGTTCCCATAAGACTGTCAGCTAATTTCTCAACAGAAACTTTGCAGGTCAGAAGGGATTGGCATGAAATATTCAAAGTGATAAAAAGCAAAAATCTACAACTAAGATTACTCTACCCAGTAAAGCTATAATTTAGAATCGAAGGAAAGATAAAGAGCTAACTGGACAAGAAAAAGCTAAGGAGTTCATTACCACCAAACCAGTATTACAAGGAATTTTAGAGAGACTTCTTTAAGATAAAAAGGAAAAAATAATAAAAAATATGAATAATAAAATGGCAATAACTAAATATCTATAAACACTTACTTTAAATGTAAATTGATTAAATGCTCCAATAAAAAAATAGAGTGGCTGAATGGATAAAAAAACAAATCCCTTATATATGCTGCCTACAAAAGACTCACTTCAGATTGAAAGGTACACACAGACTAAAATTAAAGAGATGGGAAAATGATATTTCATGAAAATGGAAACAAATAAAAACAGCTGAGGTAGCAATATTTATACCAGACAAAATAGACTTTAAAACAAATGCTATAACAATAGGCAAAGAAGGATCCAGTAATCCCATTTCTGTGTATTTATCCGAAGAAATTCAACATGTTACTTTGAAGGGATGTGTGCATCTATATGTTCAAGGCAGCGTTGTTTACAATGGCCAAGATGTGGAGGCAGCCTGGGTATCTGTCAATGGAAGGATGGATAAAGAGAAGGTGGTACATATATATAAGGGCACACTGCTCAGCCATGGATGGAAATGGTGCTTGCCATCTGTGAAAGTGTGGATGGACCTGTAGAGTATTGTGCTGAGTGGAGTATGTCAGATAGAGGATGACACATGCAATGTAATTTCATGTATATGTTGAATCTAAAGAACAAAATAAACAAACAAACAAACAAAACAGAAACAAACTCATAGATACAGAACATTTTGATGGTTGCCAGATGGGAAGGGGCTTCGTGATGAGTGAAAAAGGGGAAGGGATTAAGAAGTACAAATTAGTTGTTACACAGTAGTCATGGGGCTGTAGGGTACAGCATAAGGAATATAATCTATAATATTGTAATAAGTAAATATGGTGTCAGGAGGCTACTAGATTTATTGGGGTGAAAAATGGGAGGGGGGTGGGGACAGGGGCAAAATGGTGAAGGCAGTTACAAAATTTACAAATTGGCAGTTACAAATTGGCAGTTACAAAATAGTCATGGGGATGTAAAGTAAAGCATAGAGAATATACCAATAAAATGGTAATAACTATGTATAGTGCCAGGTGGGTACTAGACTGTGAGGGAATCGCTTCTTAAATTATGTAAATGTCTAACCACTATGTTGTACACCTGAAATTAATATAAAATACTGAATGTGAAAACAAATACAGTGTAAAAAATTCAATTTAAATAAAATAAAAACCTAAAGTGTTACTAAAAAAATAAAATATAAGTAAATATATTAGAAAAAATAAGAATTTTGTGAATATTTAAAATATGTGCCCTAATAGAATCTTCCTGTATATCACAAAGGGATTTTATAAACTCAGTATTAAGACTACATGTTAATTTACCAAGAATAAGTAAAAAGATGCATTGAAATAAAACTGACCAAAGGCATTATAAAGGGAAATGACCCACTGAAGAACTATGCAGAATATGTTTGCAAAAATATATAAACATAATACAATGTGATAACCGTTATATTAGTTTTACACATAAATGTTTAAATGTAGGCTAACTCTGACTGAAGAAATCAGAGTACGTGTCAGTAGTGGGGAAACACCTACTTGAGATGGGTCTTGAAGTTCAATAGTTCAATTGATGCCCCAAGTGGGTGGTGCATACCTCAAGGAGGAGCAACCTGAGCACCAGTGCTATGGCTCGAAACCAAAGTATATCTATAATATACAAACAAGCTGCTTTCAAAGCAAGGAAATCTGTGTTTAACTCTTAAGATAATTGCTGTATGTATTGTAGAAAAGTTGCCATTGTAAAAATAAGTAATAGCACTTAGGAACAAATACAATTAATAACAGAATGTTATTACTTTCAGGACTCTTCCCAACAACGGGGTTCAGAACACAGTTGTTGGTTCAGAAAAATCATAGAAGCTTTTACTTACTTAGTGGTATCTAGACATACCTTGGAAGTCAGCTACAAACATTTTGGGTTCAGGTCTGACTGAACCATTTTTAGTTTCAGGTCTGAGACTGAAAAATATTTATAGATATGCATCTGCCCTTTTAAAAAATAATTGCTTTTATGCTTTTCCCCAAAATGTATAGCTCCCCATCTTCATAAAGACATGCATTCTATAATGAACAACTAGAATAATTAAACAAGAAGAGTGACTTCAAATATTTGCTTTTTAAGGTTTCTCTTTTTTCTTGACATTTAACAGTGCACGCCAATGACATTAAAGTCAATGATTTTCCTCATTCCTCACACCTGAGCATCCCATACCCATACAACTTAAAACCCTGGTATGTCCTGTGATGCCCAGCATCTTTACATCAATAATTTCGAGTTGCATAAAATTTAAGTATCAGAAAAGAAAATCTAGATTACCCCTATGAAACCCATTACCATTTTAGACAAGGAGAAATGCAAAATGATGCATAATAAAAGAAAGACCATTATGTAAACTTTGAGCCATGACTCGAAAAAATGTCAGCAGCCTGTTAGAAAATAGGGAAAAGAGAAGAGGAAAGCAGATTTAGAAGTATTTGCCCAACTCAATAACAAAAAATCAAATAATCCAATTAAAAAACGGGCAGAGGACCTGAACAGACATTTCTCCAAAGAGGACATACAGATGGCCAATGGACATATGAAAAGATGCTCAACATCACTAATCATTAGAGAAATGCAAATAAAAACCACAATGAGATATCACCTCACACCAGTTAGAATGGCTATCATCAACAAGAAATATTAAAAAAAAAAAGTTTTTGCCCTTCTGAACAAAGCACATCAATTACATTTGAGCAATGATCTTCAATACCATTACTTTTAGTCCATCTCACAATAATATCTGTAACACAATTTGATTGGATTTTCATTTGTCTTTGAAAGGACTTCATAAGGAATCACATTGTACACAACACTGAGAATTTAAAAATCGGTATTCAACATTCATTTTGTTAATTCATGTTTCCTTAAAGTTAATGATGTAACAGTTCAAGCACAGGTAAGAAAAAGCCTTGGAATAAACAGGAAGTAAGAGTAATCTCTCAGTGTTATGCACCAGGATATTTTAATATAATGAGTCACTATACTCTTCTGTCTCCTACTTTTCATAGTATCAAGAAAGAATAGTTTTACAAATGATAATTTGATTCATATTCCCTTTAGGATCCCATGTGATTACCTTTAATGCTGTAACATTTTTAATTTGCCAGTTTCTGTAATACTTTTCATTCATCTGACTTTTTGAAAATAATTTTTAGGGGTCATTAGATTTGTTCCAAATATTCTAACAGTAAATATTTCTGAATATTGCTACTTAATTTATTTTGCTGTATTAAATGAGTATTTTAAACTTCTAAGATCTAATCTGATCTGAGAGATGTAAATTCATTAAACACACGCTGATAACTGCCTCAAATTTACATGTGCTTGGCTTTCCTAGTACAGTGTCTCACACAGAGTAGAAACTCAATAAATGTATCATTTGAATACAAGTTATTGTTCATTTATGTAATTAGTCTGTATCTTATATTATGTCACTGGTGAAATAAATTCATGTGACGATTGATGTGACCCATTTACCTATGGCTCTTAGTTTTTGAAAACCTACATGTTTAATTGTCAGAACAGCTGATAGGTATAATACAATAGGTTTGTACAAATTTATTTTTAATAAGGTAATTCAACACAAATGCAAACAAAATAAAAGCTTAGCTACTCTTTCATATAAAACTTTATCATCAATGACTGACCAATTATAACATTACATATGTTTTGCAGTCGCAGACAGGAGCTCAAATATTGGATTTCCATCTATTAAAGTTTAACTGTATTTAAATATTGGATGGGGAGAATACTGCCTTTTAAAAAATACGTAAATGAAGAAGCTTAGGGCCACAAATTGCTTCACCTTTCTAAACCTTAGTTGTTTCAAATATAAAATGACAATAGAATACCTGTAATTTATGGGGTTGTTGTTTGAATCAAATAAAATTAGATATGTAGAAGGGGGTTGCAAACTGCAAATTGATCAAATGTTGGCTTTCACTTCACCTGGTGTACTTTAATAATATTCTTTAATAATACTCGGCATCAGTGTTTGACAATTTCATTCTTCCAAAATACTTACTTGTATAGACAAGTTGAAAGCCTTCATCTGTCCCTTCGGAATCAGAATTAAACTCTAGCCAGAGCTGATTTGAAGTACTACTAAGTGTCAGTCCTCGCATAGATGCACCAGTAAAAGCACCTAACAGATGAGTCGTTTTATCTTTTCCATCATAAATCTGTAAAATAGATTGATAATTAAAATGTAAGTGTGCCAGGAATAACCAATTCAGATGATGTATTTATATCTAAGAAAAAGAGAAAATTATTATAGTCTTCCTAAATCAGTATTATTACATGTTTCCCAAGGACAATTATACATATATATTAGTTCTTACAAATATCAGGTTAAGGGTTACATTCAGCATGAATAATTTTAAAATTCCAAGGTCAACAGAATCTAACTAATACTCAAACTTATTTTATATAACTTTTGCTCTTATTTATGGCAGGCAATTTAAAATTGAGAATATCTACAGAAAGATTGTTTTCCAAGATTGGTTGGCTGGTTGTTTTTCTGCAACTTGCTCAAGGGGACCAAACACCTGTTTTTCTAATAGCATAATTAATATAAAATAGACTTACTTTTTTTGCAATTTATATAATGTATCCATGTCCTTTAACTTACCTCATTCTTTTACATTAAAAAAAATTGTTAGAGGAATACTAAATGCTTTTAGAAATGAATTTAAATATACGAAAAGAGAACTGATAAGCTCCTAAACATCTCTCCATCATTGTCATTCTTCCGAAGGTGCAATTTCTCATTGCACTCTAACTTGCTTTTCATTTACCAATACATTATAGGTACCTCTTCAGGTCAGTAGATATATAGTCTTCCTTTTGAGTGCTGTGTAGTATTTTATATAGTCACATTACCACTTGCAAGTATCATTTCCATATTAATGAACTTGAGTTATTTGCTACTAAAAGTAATGCTGAAGTAAACTTTTTTTTTTAAGCTGAGCCATCCTGCCACCTGTCGGCAGCTCAGCAGCAGCTCAGCTTGGGCAAGGAATCGAACTGGTGACCCTCTTGCTCAGAGCTCACACTCTTGAGCGAGCTCTTAACCAACTGAGCCACTCAGCCGGCCCTGAAATAAACTTTTTATATAGAACCTTTTGCTTTTTAGTACTCGTATTTCAATGAGACATAATAGTTTTCAAAATAAATATGGGATTTCTCAACTAAAATGTTCATGGATTGCCAGACTATTTTCCAAAATGTGTATAGTAATTAAACTGAAAGTTTAGCAGTGATGCACCTTACCATTCTTTTTCCCTCAAGGCATGCATTTTCAATGCAGTAATTATTACCCACAAGGGGATGAAAACTAGTTCTTGAGGGTCATGAAGCCTTAGATAGCATGATGATTTGTGGTCCCACAAAGATCAACTCTATCTGACAAGTCTTATTCCATAGTACATAGTTTCATGGAGTTGGGGCTGGGGACTCTTTGGGTGAATAACAATGAATAGAAAAAAATTGAGAAATTCTACTCAAATTTACTTGTCTCGACTGAAATTTTCTTACTTCTGATCTGACATTAGAGTAAAAATTATGTCACTGAACTCCTTCCTAATCCAGTGATCTCGCCATGGCACTAGCATTTCCCAAAAATGTAGTGGTATTCATGACACTGATGTCACCTAAGAGATGATTTCTAGGTGATACACAATGGAATTTATTATTAATATTATTATTATATTATTATTATTATACAAGTCAGCATGATACATTGTTTTCATGCTAGATTGTAGGTTTAATTTAATAAGGTATTTAGAATGTTTTCTATAACGTAAAAAAATCATGTATAATTCTCTTTTTTTCCCCCTAATTATTAGGATTTAGTGTTAAGTTTAACTTAGTGAAATGAATTGGAAAATTTTCACAATATTTCAATCTATATTATTCAAATAAAGTATTGAGACTTTTGTATCTACAGATTCAAGATTTTCTTCAACTCAGGGAAAAGTTCTTGAGTTTGTATTTAGTTATTCCCTGTCTTTTTCACCTTTTAACTTTTCACCTAGAATGCCTATTATTTGCATATTCAGTCTCCAAAGCTGTATTGCAATTCTCATATATTTTCTCTTCTAAAATTTCTTTTTCCTCTGTATTATAAACAATCTTCCACTGGATCTCCCACACTAACAACTAGATTTTTAGCAGTGACTAATCTCTTTTTAGGTCTCCTACTAAAATCTTAAATTTTAAAACCATTGGTCAAATTCTAGAAATTCTCTCTCTCTCTCTCTCTCTCTCTCTCTCTCTCTCTCTCTCTCTCTCTCTCTCTCATTGAGTTATCTTAAGATCTCTCATAACTTTAAAAATTATTTTCAAATTTATCTTTTAACAGTTCCATCATTCAAATTTAATGTATAGAACCTGTTATTATGCATTTAACTTGGTCTTTCTTCCCTCTGGTTACTGAATTTCCTAAATTATGTGCTTATTTATCTTTAGCTATTTATAGTTTTACACATCCTTATTATTGATACAAGTTTAAATGTTATAAAGACAATAAAGATTTTATTTAACATGCTCTACAAATATAGCTTTTGTTCAGGACATCTTCTAACTCCCCCATTACTTTTTCTGCACAGAAATTCTTGTTTTTCTTGTTTAAAGATTTTTATGGGGGAATTGGGAGAGGAGGACAGACAAGTTGCTGTCCTTTTGTTCTTCAGTGTAGTTGTAGAGGACGTTGCTTCACTGCCCATGTTGGTATTATCATTGCACTGTTCCTGGGTGAGGCAGTCGCTCACCAGCCATTGAATGGCTACTCACGCTGGCTGCCGGCCGCTCACGGTAGCTTACGGGAGCCCACTGTAGCCTACACCGTCACCGGCGACTCACTGCAGCCCAGCTCCAGGTCAAGCTGTTGTTCACCATCTTAGTTGTAGAGGGCACAGCATCACTGGCCCTCATGTGGGATCTGAACTGGGGCTCTGCTGCTCAGAGATGGCGTCCCAAGCCAACTGTTAACCGATGTGCCACTCGGCTGGCCCTTCAGCAAGAATTTGTCTTCAACAGACTGAACCAAATGTTGAGGTTGGTTAACTCAGGAATTTTTTGTTTGATTACATATGGTTCAACTCTTCACTTAAGAATAATATTAATCAGGGATAAATCAGAGGCTAGGAAACATTGCTTATCGGAAAACACAACTTTTGTGTCTATGAGTTTCAAATTTTCAATATTCTCAGAAGTCTGCTTCTGAATACATTTGTTTTATCACCATATCTGATATAGTTTATAAACCCTATGATTAGATCTATACATTCACAACCAAATCATTTTAACAGCAGATCTGGTGGATCTTATTTGTGGTTAATGTTGTCAAGGTAACCCCAACAAATATTTTCCTTTTATTTCCTTTACTTCTCACTAACATATAACTTGATTCTTATGTTAAATATAAATAAGTGTTCTTGGATTCAACTAGTTCTACTTTCATGTGTAGATGTATTGTGAGAACTCTGCCTGCCAAAAATAGCCAAATAAAAAGGAAAATATAAACTAATCAACTACTTCATATAACTGAGTAAATAAAAATTCGTTGTTGAAATTTGTTTTTTATTATTTTTTAAGCCTCTCCTAATGTTTTTTTTTTCCCTCAAATTTTCAGTGGTAATGAAAAAAAAAGGTTAATGATAGCAGAAACCATTACTTTACTCCATACATATAAATCATTTTGATATATAACAATGTAAAAACTAACAAAATAATTCAACACATATTTAGTTCCATGTATTGTGTTAGGTGCTGGGAATAAAATTTAAAAACAAAAAATAAGACATCATTTTTAACCCTAAGAAAATTAAATAAACAAAACAAAACCCAATGTTGTCTATTATAAGAGAGACATAGTTATATCATCTTTCTATTTTTTAAGCTAGAAACATACTGGTTTTTCAAAATAAACTTTCTATAATAAGAATAATCACTGAATGAGAAGGCATGAAGAGGTAACAGTAAAACAAATAAACAAACAAAAATTATCTTAAGCCCAGCTGGGGGATCTAATTAAGCATAAGAATTCACTAACTACAGTAAAGCATCAAAATTCACTGCAGTTTATTTAACAATGTAGAGTCAAAAAGTGGAAAACAAATATAATAGAAGCACCACTATAATCATCAAAGTAAAATGAAGCGTGATCATTCAACTGTGAATTTTGGAAGCATGTTCAAAATTATTAAATCTAATGAAAAACAAGTGTTAATTAGGAAGACTTCAAAAAGAGAAGAGTTTCATAGTAATGATTAACTCAATGCTGCTTAACTTGTAAATATAATCCTTCAAATATATTCAAATACATGCGGAAGCATATAGGCAATGGGGAAGGAGAAAACTGTGCAGCCAAAAAAAATCACTTTTGAAGTAAATATGAATGTAAGCATACAAATATGAGAAAAAATAAACAAAATATACTTTTCATTTAAAAGTAAATTAACTTTACAGAGTGACTATTGGGTCTGATCAGAACTACACAAAACTTTTATTTGAGATTGTTATTTCTCATGTTTCTATTCTCATTAAAATCAGGATATTTAAGGATATTTTTATTCTGGGAGACTATTTTCTTTTCCTTTTTTCTTTTTTTAAAAGTATATTATTATTATTATATTATTATTATATTATTATTTTCAGCATGTCTTAATAAATATCTGTTTTTCTAAAGAAATTAGAAAGCTATAAAAGAATAAGATAACTGTATAATATTACACGTTTTAGTTGGATGGGAAAGAACTCTTGGTGTTCCTCACAGAACTATTCTTAGTTACTTAACACCTAATTCAGGTAAGGACTTATTTTTATGTCAAATAGAATTTCAAATTGACTTAGAATTAATATCATGAAAGGCATTGAGGGCTTTTATAATGTTAATGAAACTCTTTGATAGGACTCCAATTTGTTAAAAGGTTGCAATTAATCTGGTAGTCTAACACTAGAACAGGCCAGAGCTTAATATTGCCATGATTCAATTATCAAAGCTTTTGTTATAGATCAGGGCTTGAAATTAGTTTTGGTGTACAGACCCTCCTAGATCTGAAAGGTCAGACCCTATTATGATGAACTGCTTATCAACACCCAAAACTGTTGTTAATTTTATAATAAATATATGATTAGATGGCACATTCTCAGTCATTTTTCAAATGAATTAGCAAGTAAGTTGTTATCTAAACCCAAGAGCAGAAAGTAAATAAAAAATAAAATCAAAAGAGAAAAACTACACATGTACCTGTGTACAATCATATAAACCTTCAAATTTTTCTTGCTCATGGATATTAGAATTTTCATTTTTGTTCATTTGTTTTATAGGTTAATTTGGAAATTTAAATAAATTTTTCTAACAAGGTAAGATGTCAAAGTTTCAATGAAAAATAGTAAATTTTACAATGGTTAATCAGAAACAATTATATCCTATATTCTAAACCTTATGTTCTCTCCAAAAATAAAATGAAACATAGCAGAGAACTTTTGTTTGTATTCAAATATTTATGCCTTTGAAATAGCTACATAATGTGTCCTCAATTATAAGAGCTAATAAATTTTAGTGAGGGAGCTGTGGGCACAATGAAGGGTCAGCTTTTCAGGGATATTAGTTTTGTGGTTATAAAACAAAGTTGAAGTCCCAACTCTACCATAAAAGCTGTATGACCTGTCACAAATCATTTCACTTCTGTGATCTTCAGTATGGGAGGGAATGAATGGTTTTATGAGGCCTAACACAGCACTTTATACTAATTAATATTTAGAAAGTGTTTCGGGGAGGTGAGATGACAATGAATTAGTAGTCAACATCAAGCAGAGTTGATAGAAATATGTGTTGGATATATGAGCTCACTGCTGTGCTGGAAAATGGTTCACCATCAGCTCTGAAACAAACAAAACTGGGCAACGTATATATTCATACCTTTGTTAAAAATAACTTTTACTGACAGAAAGAGAGGTTGACAAACTGTTTTTGAAACAGATTAGATAGTAAATATTTTAGGCTGCTGGGGACATAACATCTCTGTTGCAGCTACTCAATCCTGTCATTGCAGCACAAAAACAGCCATAAACAATATGTAAATGAATGAACATGGCTTTCTCCCAATAAAATTGTATTTACAGAAACAGGTGTCAGGCCCAATTTGTCCCACAGACTCCTTTGAGAATCCCTGATTTAAGGAATGTGTAGCATGCAATTTGCAAATAGTGATAAAACACACTATATTCGTTATTGTAAATTTCACAGAGCTCGTTGACTCCTCCAGAATACTTTGTGTTTTTGCCAGACATTTTTATCTGCAATTTGTAATTGCAACTGACAAACAATTGTGGTTCCCAAATGAATATCACTTGATTTTTCTACGTTAACAAGATGAAAGAGAAATATCAAAAAATAATGTTATATCAAAGCTTCACTGGTTTGTAAATGATATGAGAAACTTCTTTGCTAAGTTGAATAATAGTTTTCAAATACTAGAAAAGATATTTTCTCAATTATTTGTGCTATGCACATATAATGGCTACAGACACAACCCATTTCTACTTAAGTATATAGGTAATGAGCAAAACAGTATATCAAGTCAGGATTGGCAGTGTTTGTCAATTTCTGCAGTATAAATATCCTTACTATGAATAAGATTAAGCTATCAATGTAGCATCATTAAATTCCAAGTTGGGAAGAGATGCACACTGTGACAAAATATACAATATACATAAGTAACATAAAAAACACAGATAAAAGTAAAAGTAGTAAAATAATTAGGACATGAAAAGTTATACTTTTTACCTTTATTTTACTATAATGTAATATAATGTACCGTATTTGCCGGCGTATAAGACGATTTTTTTGGCGCTGAAAAATATGCCTCCAAGTGGGGGGTCGTCTTATACGCCAGGTACACTTCAGATAGACTGCCCATAGTGCTTGCCCCGTGCCATAGTGGCCTCCTGATGCCCACCCACTTCATTCCACATACCGTTCAGGCATCAGCAGCGCTGCTGGGTGTATGCTCGGCTGTTATGCGATTTTGCTGTCATGCGATTTTACCACACTCGCAAAATCGCACACAGCCGACCATATAACAAACTCTGTATTTTGAGTGGAAATGTTAGGGGGTCGTCTTATATGCCGAGTCGTCTTATACGCCGGCAAATACGGTATTTATAATATAATTTTTAATAATGGCTATCTATAACAACCAGCTCACAAAATTACTGAAAATTTAATAGGCTCACACATTGGTTAGAAAAATGCTTGAAAATAATACATCTTAGAAAACAACACATTAATAAACTACTTATTGTATCTCTAAAAGAATATTATTAATCAAGTCCTTCAGCTGTCTATTTTTTCATAAATATGACACCAATCATCCTAAGCCTTTCTTTTGGACTCTCAAAATCATTTTTGAGTAATTTGACCAGCTCTCCTCCATGATCATCCATTTAGTCTACATGCTGAGTAAGAAACAAGTCTTTAAACTACACAATGCTGACTGTAGTGAAAAGATGGCCTTGAATTTTGTGTTTGCTAAACACAGCAACAAAAACAGAAACGGTGTTTCTGATTGGCATTCATTTTCTGTCCTACCAGGCTGACAATGGGAATCATTCATTCTTGCTTGTTTAGAGCCTACATATGATAAACACCTCCTATAAATGGTAATTGAAATAATTAATTAAATTACATTTTTGAGTAAGGGTCTAGGGAATTCCTTATCCTTGCCCATTGAAAAGAAGTGACGTGGGGGGACTGGTTGTCACTTTGTGAGGGCTGAAAAGGGTAACTAGGGCATTGTTTTGTACACCTGAAACTAATAATAAAACTTTAAAAAAAGAAACATAATGAAAGAAGGATGTACTCATAATTCCCAAACCTGCTGGTCATCAGATAACCTGGAGAGCTTTATAAAAATTTATAATCCTAGGTGCAGATCAATGGAAACAGCTTTCCCCAGATCTAATGAATCAGAAATTCTGGTAGTGGTGCCAGGAATAAACTTCATAGAAGGGTCACATGATTGTCTACCTTGATATGTTATTCGCGCACGTGGTTATCAATAACTCAAGTACTTTATGGAAAGAAGGGGGGGAGAGAGAGTAGGTGAGCGAGCATCAGCCTAGATTGTGAACTCAGAGAGGAAAGGTGTCTGTGTGTGCGTGGGTTTAGATATAAACACACACACATTTTTTGTTGTTGTTGTTGCTGTTTTTGTTTTTATTAGATGAAACCAGTAAATGAAACCAGACACAAAAATAAACTTCCCAAACCCTATACTTATAAAGATTACAAGAGAATGCAGCCAATCTTACCACATAAGAAATGATTTTAAATTCTCTCAGTCAAGGGGAATAGGGTTCTACTCTGCTTATTTCTTATTTCCTAGTCTGAATAGAGGAAGAGAACTGATTCTACCAGGTTTAATATCAGAAAGTGCTGGGGATGGGGATGGGCTCTCATGGGTTAGTTTGCATTTAGGCAAATGACCTTTCATCCTAAGAGGACTCTGAATTCAATAATGTGAGAATTTTTCATTTTTCCTTTGGAGGGTGCATCTGCTTGTGCGTGTCCCACTGTACCTGGGTCAGTAGGTATCTTTGAGCTAATACTTGTCCATGGGATTAATGGGAGGATTAAGGTAACATTTAAACACCTTACACTGATGAAGAAGACAAACTATGAAGAAGACAAACCTGGAGTGTAAAAGCCCCTCCCAAACTGTCTCTGTGGAGTGACTTCTTAAAGTTATTTTAAAGTAATAATCTAGAATAAATCCCAGGCAAGACTAGTAGTAAGGGATACCTGAATTGATGTGCTTCTATTTTAATATTTAAAATCTTTTTAACTTTGGGAAACATATTTATTCTAGGAAAATTACAAAAAAAATATTTAAACTGTTGGGAATGTAAACTTCCATTTTTTCATTAATGAAAGAAAATCATTATTTCATGAAATCCACTAAAGGGCATTAATTTGAGTTTGTTTGTTTGTTTGTTTGTTTGTTTGTTTGTTTGTTTGTTTGTTTGTTTGTTTGCCTTTTACCTTTCTTTGTCTCTCACCATCCCATCCCATCATTGGTCACTTATTACTAAGGCCCTGCCCTCTCTTAAGGTCACACGCCACAAGTGCATGTAACTGTACTCTAAATAAGTAAGAGAGCATTCTGAGGAACACACTAGGGCAATTTTATTTTTAATAGACATCACTTGTTATCCCAAATTAATTTTCCAAATAATAAACATCATTTAGTATGGAAAAGTAATGTTTATGTTCAAGCATCATAGAGAGGGAGTAGACGCAGCGGTTCTCAACCTTCTTAATACCAAGACCCCTTAATACAGTTCCTCATGTTGTGGTGACCCCCAACCATAAAATTATTTTCGTTGCTACTGTAATTTTGCTACTGTTATGAATCGTAATGTAAGTATCTTTTTGTTTTCCGATGGTCTTAGGCGACCCCTGTGAAAGGGTCATTCGACCCCCAAAGGGGTCATGACCCACAGGTTGAGAACCGCTGGAGTAGAGAAATATTTTAAGAAGATGGGTGGTAGGTGTGGGGAAGCACTTTCTAACTTTAACACATAAATGCATGTTTATTATTATTGTTTGTGTGATATAGATTATAGCTGGGATTACTCTTCTGATCTATGTCTTGATATATTTCCTCCTAGTTAGCCTGATGGCTAAAGCTGCAAGAAACAGTAATAGAAGGAAATTAACAATAAAATTGTATACATCTAGGTGTACTGAGGAAATCTTTCCCATATCTATACATATCAGACATGGATACAGTACTGTTTGTGTTAGAGACCCATCAATTATTATCAAAACAATATTCTTTTTTAAAGGAGAAAATAACCAATGATATAAAATCACTGCTTGAACAAGAATTCCCTGCCAACCTGAGGTATCAGAATTTTTTTTCAAGATATGAAAAAATAATTATGTTAAATGTCTTACTGGCTTAAAAAAATCTCAACATTTAGGGATAATGTGTGTAATTATTTATAAAATATTTAAATGTGATTTTATAGAACTGTTTATTTTTATTCTAATCATATATATAAACTACATCTACCAAAACTATATCTTTGCAAAATATGAATCAGCAATTATAGAAATATTTATTCACCTAAAATTACATGTTTTTTAAAAATAAGGCATTTGATTATTTCCAACTTTTAAAACAAATTAATAAATTTTACACTCAATGTTTCTCATCAGCAGTTAATTTTTTCTTAAATAATTTATAAATATTGAGTTTTTAGTTTTATATATTCATGAAATATGAATTTTTGCAATTATAAATGTAAAGAATTATCCATGTATCGAGATAAATAAGTTACTTAGCAGACATCAAAATAAAACCAAATTGTTACTATATTTCCTAAAGAAATGACCATTCATGTGTTAGTTATGATTTACATAGAAATATTCATTGACTGTAAGATTTGGCATGAAAGTGTTCTTATTTTGGTGTTACTGAAACATTAAAATTTATGTATCCTAAAATAAAAAAAATACATATTATAAATAAACATTGGAAGCAAAACATTTTATCTCAATGAAAATAATACTAAAATAAAAAAATAATGTATAATTTCTATGAATGGTGGAATCAGCTTATGGTTGATTATATATACATATACATATATACACATATATATGTATTAACGTATACTCAGTGAGTAAACATGATCACAAAACAAGTATGTCTCATTTCACCTACCTTAAGAACATCTCCTTGTGCTAAATGAAATGTTCTGGCTGAAATATTGATCCCCTTTCCTGCTTGAACCTGAATACTATAAATGCATTCATGGTTGTTTTCATAGTTGAGTGGATAATTTGGAGAGAGCAAAATTCCTTCATTATTTGTTGCAGACGCACCACATTCAGCTGCAGGTAAAACAGAATATTGAAGTACAGTTTAATAGAAAGAATGATCATTTTCAGGTAATGTAATGTATGGAAGTGTAAATGCATTTTATTTTAACTAGAACCTAAAAGGAAAATAATGTACAGAATGTCTGTGTGTTGTAGATGATCCGTTACCTCTGAAACAACAGATGGAAAGCAGAACTACTGCCCATGAACAGGACACTTGTACACAGATGGAGATATACAATAGTTTCTGCATCTTCCCCCAATCCCATGAAAGGATGGTGTGGAAAAGGATGAGAGCAAAAGTTCAGGATATATTTTAAGTTTCTAGAGATATGATTAATTTATTATTTTTAAATGAGTGGTTTAATTAAACTATAAAAAAAGTCAAAAAATCAATTTTGTTTTATAATGATTCATATTGAATCTTTTTATTTTTACTTTTTTTTTAATTTGACCCTGTTTTCTCCCAATAGCCAGCATTCCCCCGATCCAAGAACTTCAGTAACAAAAAGGGAAACAGGTACTACATTGCCTTTGAAAAGTGATATAATAAGTAATACCCACTAACCAATGATTGTTACAAATTAGGCATCTTTGGAAATTGTACCAGCTTACTCAGTTTAAAAGATATAATAATAGATTAAGGCATTCTCATAATCAGTATATGGTACTGCTGACTCTCCAGGACTAATTTTGTAAAATTTGTGTGAGTATTTAACCACGTAAGAGAAAATTAGAAATTTCTTACTTCTTTTGAAATTTAATTTCAGTTTATTACTTAAAATGCTTGTAGCAATACTGCAATATCAAACAAGTCCTTATAATACCCAAACATGTTCCTTAGGTATCAGAAATTCAACAAATTCAGTTTTCTATCTCATATAATAAGTTGTTTCACATTACCATACCATAAGCCAAGGAGAGTTATGTTTTTCAAAGGTTTAACATAACCGAAAATAAAGCAAGTCATTATTTTCCAGAAATAAGATTTTTAAAATAAAGATTCATGAGCACAGTCGTAGAAAGTATACAAGGTGAAGTATAATGAATTGCTTTACCTTTTAAATCATTAAACAGTAACAAAAATAAGGCAAAAGAAAAAAAGCCTAATGAGGAACTGAAAATGACCAAGATTGAGCAGTCAGTATAATATGAATTTAGTGTAAAATTATAATAATAAATAACAATGTAATGCTAAAACTCAACCAGATACGTGAAGCAACGTCACTCAATAGTGTTCCTCCAAGTTCATTTAAAGTAAAAGAAACAAAACAAAACCTTACAGATTCCCAATACTGATTTAAATTATTTCAATGTTACTTAAATATGTTCACACATAAACATAGCTATTGCTTTTAGCTGTAGATAATTATAATACCAAAACAAATTTACAAGTACAGGAACAGAACACCCCAAACAATAAAATTAAAAATAGCAACATGTATCTAATGTGGCATAAGATTTTGTTTTCCTGAAATTAAATCGCCCTTGGCAATGTAGATAAAGAGCCAGCTGCTAGAATACAGGCTTTGGAGTTTGCTATGCCTTTAATTACACTACGCTGTGCAATGACTCAATTCTCCCTCATCTTATTCCTCTCAAAACTGCTGAGACCACGATGACGGTAACATTTTTCGTCAACTGCAGTTCACCTAGTGAGTGTAGATACTTTGGGTCTGAGTGGAAAAAGAAAAAAAAAAAAACTGCTGAGAAATTTTCATCTGTATATTATAACATGACACCATGCCTCCTTCACTTAGTGGGAAAGAATCATTTATGTTGTAAATCGGCCTCATTTCCTTCTCACTAGCTTATTAGAATCTAGGTGTGCCTGCAGGGGCATGAAGACAAATATATTAGATCATACAGATGATCCAGAATGCAAGTATATTTTTACCAGTTCAATTATTTATTAGGGAAAGCGAACAGTTTTAAATTATGTTACAGAATCATGGAGCTCTGACAATATGTTTTGGATGCCAGCTTGCAAAACACTGACATGCTGAGTAAGAGCTCAGGCTTTAAAATTCAGAGATTTCGTTTTCAAAATTAAGCTCTATCTTCTATCTATACAGCTTTGGCAAGTTACGTATTCTCTCCTAAGCCTCCATATTGTTTTTATGACAATGGAAATAATAGTGCCCTCCTCAGAGATGGTGTGTGTGCATGTGTGTGTGTGCGTGTGTGTGTTTTGAAAATATATAAAGACAATGAATAGTAAATAGAGATCATAAATTAGTAAAGTGCTGGTACACAGCAACAGCTTAATAAATTAAAGCTATCATTTGAATATTTTAAATATAAATACTAATGGTGGTATCATGTCATATACACAGAAAAAGAGTTTAGGATAGTCCCCAATGTGACTATCCAAGATGTAGAAAGACATTTATGTATGAAAAGCCAGAGAAGTCTTCCTAATTTTGGAGAACCACTTATGATATTAAAGTTATTTTAGAAATTTGCACAAACTGAGTTTTTGCTCAGTAAAAATGTTACTTCAATTACCCTTTAAAATATACTAATAATTTATGGTTAAAGCTCAACATTTGAACAGGTGGTAAGTACCTTCTGCCACAAATGTTCCTGGGTTTATACTGTATAATTTAAAGGTTTGCTTTTCTATGAAAAATAACCTGTTTTGTTATATTTTCATATTTCAGTTGATTTAAAATGAATATAAATGAGTTCCTACTTGGGAAAATAAAACCACGATTTAAACCAGAATGGAAGAATTAAGGGAAAATTACATTAAATTAGCACTGTTCTCATTTAACTAATCAGGGCTGACTTTAAATTGTGGAACCCAGTAAAAAATGGAAAGGCACTGCCCGTGGTTGAAAATGTATTAAGAATTTTAAGAGACCAATAGAGCACTCAACCAAGCATGGGGCCCTTCTTAGCACGGAGCCCTGTGCAATGACATGGGTTTCACACCCAGGGAGCCAATTCTGCATTTCTTCCTCAGAGCAGCTTTGCAAGGCAAAACCTGTTTTCTCCAGTTTGGTGGACTGTCTAGTTCTCTAGACACTTTGGTGTCTAGAAGAAGACACCAAAGTGAGCTTTCTTGCTAAAATCAAACAAAGAGTGTGTATTAGAGCTGGGAGTGACACTGGGGTTTACATCTGTCATTTCCCATGGTATTAAAAGGGTAAACATTTCTTTTTCAGATTAAAAGGCCTTTTTAGTGTGACAGGAGGCACTATTAATGATTAGTCCATACAACAGGTGCACAGTGAGGCTATCCCAGATATACTAGTATGTATGGTCAATTTTGTCTTTATACCTGAACCTGCACACACTACTTAAAAATATTCTATTCAAAATTAAGAGGATTAGTTTATGTGTGCTGGGGTATGTTATGGACATCAGGACACATTCACCCCTCACATAATTTATAAAGCTCTATTCTGTTATACATAACTATTAATGTTCAGAATGATTATTTCACTTGAAAGAAAGATCTTGAGACATAAAAAAATAAAATACACGTATGTTCTATTTATACATACAGAAAAATAAAAAAATTTCTTTTTTCTTTCTTTTTTTTTAAATTAAAGTTTATTGGGGTGACAATGGTTAGTAATGTTACGTAGGTTTCAAGTGCACAATTCTGTAATACGTCATCTATATTCAATAAGGATTTTAATAAAATCAAATTCTCTACTAACAATAAGTTAAGGAGGAACTTATTTAGCCACAAAACCAAACTCTAGGAGCTAGGTGGTTAATAAATAATTCATTTTTACATGGAATCTCATCCTTGATTTTATCTTTGATTTTAAAATATACCAAATGCTGGCTTCCCAGTACCCAATACAGCATCAACTTTTGCCTTGTATAAGCTCTTTCTGCACTTGAACTACAGCAGTCTTGCTTGCCAACTGGAATTGAACAAGATCTAATGTTGAAATTAACAACAAACTTTGCAAAGTTTGACCACACCCAAGTCTAGCAATGAACATGCCTCTGTCTCTGTTGTGTAATAGCCTGAGATATTATTTTCCAAATGCAAATCTGCTCTTGAACTTTCTACCTAAAATATACCCACCATTCGCAAGTCAAAGTGCATGGAATGTCATACAAGGCCATTTATAATCATTTATGATGTGAACCCAGCCTAGTTTTCTAGCTATTGCCCTCCATCCTCTCCTACGGACTTACAATTCAGCTATCCTGACCTCCTGGCCCTTTGCTACAGTCTCACACTCTGGGCCTTTGTTTTCTCTGCATGTCAGCACCACCTGTAGTCCCAAGGGATGTGATTTTAGGGCCCAAATAGAGAAGAAAATCACTTGATGTGGAATTATACTGCTATGGTTCTTTCCAGCATCAGGTGGCAGTGATGATGTATGAAATAAACGAAATAGTGTCACATGGAAGTATCAGGGATAAATTTCTTACAAATAAAGTCATGGCTGCAATGTTCATGAATGCCCAGGAAAAATGCCATAACCCCAAATTTACATTGTATATGATTTGAAATATGACAAGTTTTCACAAAGCATACTTAAAAATGAGATGTTATGAGTATAGGCAAACTGTGATTGAATATTTTCAATATATGTTAAAAATTAGCTGAGAAAAATACCAAGCAGCAGATCAGCTAGTACAGGAAAGAAAGATGGTTAGTTGATCTTAGGAAGAACTTCAACTACATAAGAAAGAAGTTTGCGTAAATGAAGTCCTAGAAATCAAGCAGTAATGGTGAACTGAAAAAGTCATCATTTCCCAGCCATTGTAACATTTATGAATAGTATCCAGCTGTCACTAAACAAACATAAATCTGTGACTCACTATGTCAGGGGATTGCTGGGGTTTTCAGGCAGGTGCTGTAACAAATTGCATACATGAAGCAACATATGTATGGAGAACATGTGTCAAAATAAAATAAAGCTATAAGGTCATTCTAATATAAAACAATTAATATATTTGCTTAATAGGATACCTTGGAAAAGAATTAATACTAAGATATGTAAAGTGGCTAGAGGGAGATAATGGTATGGTCTACATTGGAAAAACAAATTGAATTATTTAATAAATATTGGGCATGGGAGGTACACTGTTGAAACCCTATAGAACTTAGTTTCAGCAGAAAAAAAAACATGTTACTATATAATCATTCAAACAAGCATATACAGTTGGCTTTCCATATCTATTGGTCCCATATCCATACATTCAACCAACCTCTTATTGAAAACACTTGGAAAAAAAAGTTACATTGTTGTTGACATATGCTCTGTAGTTAGGTCTATGATGGTTGAACCTGTACTGAAAATGTAGTGTTTTTGTTTTGTTTGGGGGGGGGGGGAGAGTCATTATTCCCTAAACAATATAGCATAGCTATTAATATAGCATTTACATCATACTAAGTATTGTAAGTAATCTAGAGATGATTTAAAGTATATAAGAGGATGTGCATAGATTATGCAAATACTACATCATTTTAATACAAGAAACTTCAATATCCATGGATTTTGGTATCCTCGGGTTTCCAGAACCAATCCCATGTGGATACCAAGGAAAGACTGTAGTCTGTGAAAAGATATAACTCAGAGCACTGACCTGTTCTGAGTGAAGTCAAGACTTCCCTGTAGGACTGAAATTAGTAAATTAGGAATGACATGAGAAGGTAGGTTTGGGGAAAGAGTATCACAAACAGGAGGAACGTTTCTGAGAACATTATTGTGAGAGTGGAGAGAGTTGTGACACATTCTGGGAATTGAAAAGACCCAGTGTGAGAGAAGCTTTATTTGTGTAAGGTTGAGCTAGGGGCCCCTTAGTAAGAGGGTTTCTGTTTATCTGTTATGAAAACACAGCATAATTAGCAGAACATTAGGGAAATATTTTTTGGAGAATAGGCCTTCAGTACTTTTTTATAGAATGTACATATTTTCTGTGCAACCCCCAGTCCACATGCTATTTGTGATGATGCCTTTATTTTGAGAAAAAGAAATCCTGTTAATAGAGAATATTTCTATTTCAACAGATTAAGAAATATATTTGGGTTACCAATATGAAACTCTTTGCTGAGTTTAAACTAATATGTTGATAAATGTGGCCTTAGTTGGATTGGAATAGAGGAGCTCTGTGTACTGGATTCTAGTGATAAGAGTCATTGCTACAGTGAAGAATGCACGGGAGCAGAGATATCCATTGAATTTCAATTTTTTCTTACTTGCTGAGAAACAAGCCAGCCCATGCCTCATTAATCTCCATTACTGGGGTAAGAAAATCTGGTAGCATCTATTGTTTACATACAGTCATATGTTTTCAGATAAAGTGGTAAAATTCTTTCCAGTAATTTGGCTGGAAAATTTGAAAAATGTCTACAATCAGTGAAGTTTGCCGTCATTTTTAAGAATTTGCATTCCAATTGAATCTCTTTTTTTATGCTACGTTGAACAGCACCACAGGTTATTTTAAAATTGTTTTATGAAAACAGTTAAAATAAACTTGACTTGGATTATTCAAAAAACTTAGAAAGTTTTCAAACCTGAACATATGGTGTGCTAAGTTAAGAAAGGTGTAGCATTAAGTATTTTCCATAAGCTTAATTATTACCAGTGGGGAAAAATATGGTAATATGTGATAGTGTTCATACAGGAGGTGGGGGTGGATGCAAACTGTCAAACTCAAATGGAGGCTGAGCAGGATTTTCAGAAGCCATTCCTGATTCTGAAGATCTAATAGTCTAGTATCCTAAAACTAGACCAATAAAGAAGTCACTTGTGAAAACCTATGTGATTTTTAATGTTATAAGTGAAGACACAGATTTAAATTCCACATACACTAATGATTGCTGCTATGGTACAACAGATAAGAAAAAAAGCATCATAAGAATATAGCAACAAATTCTACAGTAATTTTCAGATAAATAACTCATTTAAAATTTCAGTGAAAAAAATGCCATCACTGTGCTCAGAATACATTATTTTGTTTTCATTATTTTTTGAAGCATGCATATTGGCCAAAATAGATATTGGTTTATAATAAGATTTTTAGAACATATATTTACCCTTTGACGACTTCATTTAACTCACCTGGCAAAATAATTGTATTATAAAAATTATTGATGTTATGTCAAAAAATGTTTGTATACAAATACTCCTACTCCTTTTAAATATATTTTCATAAATTGTTATGATACAAGAGGAAATTATCTGTTATGTAACAGGAATATTTTTATATTTCCAAGTGTCATATAAAGCAAAGATTGAAAGGAGAAAATCTTGTAGCAGATCATGTACATGCAGTTTTATTTTATGTAAATTTAAAGTATGCATAGTTGTAATATCTTAATAATTCAAACATTAATAAATCATCACTTTATACAACATTTTAAAATGTATGTAAATATTTCCATTAAAAAATAAAGAATATCATAATTTCAAAGCTGAAGACCAAATTAATTATAAGCTATGTTTATTTTGATGTTACATATCTTTCCTCCTTTTTTGAAGTAGAAACCCCTGCCATCAATTGGTATACCATGCTTTGCATGAGAAAAATGATAAAGTGATTGTAGTGACATTCATTCATCTTATAAATATGTATTAAGTATCTACTGTGTACTAGACACTATTCTTTGTACTAGAGATTCAGCTATCAAAAAAAAAAAAAGAGAGAAAGTTGAAAATCCTTATTTTCATGAAGCTTCTATTCCTGAGAGGAGAGACAGGCTAGAAATAAGTACAGAAAAGTAAGTTAAATAAACAATAGGCCAAGCAGCCATAAGAAGAAAAAGCAAATTAGAGGAGAGGTATAGGGAGAATGTTCATTGAGGACAGCCACTGAGAAATAACATTTGAGCAGAAATCTGAAGGAGGTAAAGGAGCATGTATACAGATATTTAGAGAAAAACCATTGTATTCAGAGGGAATAGCAAATACAGGTGGGGGTGTGTTTGGTATGTAAGGAAACAGCAAGGAGACCAGTGCAACTAGAGGACCTTAATTAACGTGGTAGCAAACTCATCACTCCTCCCTCAAAGCCCACTCTCAACTCAGAGCCTGAATGGTCCTTAGAGACAGACATCCTAGGATCCCTATATGTTTGTCTATTTGACAGTCTCTTGTTCAGAACCCTTTAAAGGCTTTCCATTTCATTCTGAGTAAAACCACAATCATGATATGGCTACAAAGCCCAACATGATATAATCTACCCTCTTATCTCCTGCCTTCAGCTCAACCTATTCTCCCTGTTCCTCATTCCACTTCAGCTGCACTATGCCTTGCTCTATTCTCCTCTCCTCTCCTCATGCCTTGCCTGACAAAGGACTATTAAAGGGACAGATGTACAGGGATGGTAGGACATACACCTTTCAAGGATCATTCAAGCTCTGAGTTGGGAATGGTCTCTGGTGAAGCAAAAGTGGTCACAATTACTTTGCTATTATTTTAATAGATATTATAATTATAATTTACATATTTTGCTATCTTATAAAAAATTATTCCAAGTATCCAGTGCCCATAAAATGGTGGTGACACTAATGCCAGAAAAATAAAAGGAAAAGTGTATAATGGAAGTAAGATGTGATAAAACAATAAAAATCACTAACTATCATGGTATGCTTTATTGTTAATTTAGGAGAAAACAGCCTACAGAATATAAATAATGCTAAATTTTATAAAAGCAGCATTAAAGTAAAAAAGTCTGCTATCACTATTACTCTAGATTTACAAATTTGAGAATGCTTTTCCCAATTGTTTTCATTAATTATTGTAGGAAATACAAAAATGATATAGGAGAATTTGAATTGTGATATCTTCAAGAACATAACACTTGAATAAAGTGTGACCACTCTGTATAAACTTTAAGTGTTAAAGTTTTAACAGTTTATGAATGTTAATCAAGACATTGTTTAAAATAAATACCAGGAGCTTTTACTGAATATTATTTTTTAATCCATCCAAAAAGTTTCCTAGAGATAAAATTAAGAATATTATGTTCATACATTGGGCATTTTGACATTTTCTTAGTCAAAATGGACATTTGTCTTCTGTATGTTGATAGCATAAAGAGATAAACATTATATATATATGTTTGGATATTTTATACATATAGTCTTATTTCTTCCAAAAGTCATTCATGACAGTTTAAACCTATACAAATCCCTACCTTCTTAAAATGGTTCTCAGAACCACTCACTTTGGCACTAACTCTTTGGTTTATCATTCATTTAACATTCTCTCTAGCAATTTAATTTCACTTATCCATCTATGATTCTTGTGAGATGGCAGAGTTGGTGAACTCTGAGATCTCCTCTTCCAACAATCACATCCAAATTACAACTAAATTATAGAACCACCATTATTGAGAAACATCTGAAGACTAGCTGAACAAAATTTCTGTAACTAAGGATATAAAGAAGGATTGATGATGAGAATGGCAGGAGGGGTGGGGACATGGACCAGGTAGATCCCATACATACAGTGTGGTGATTAAGAAACAGAGGGGTATCTTGACTGTGGAGGTCCCCTATGAGGAAAGAGAGGACCCAGATCCAAACCAGTCTCCTCAGCTTAGGGCACAAGTGCCAGGAAGATGAGTTTCTATACTACGTGGCTGTGAAAATCAGTAAGGATTGCTTCTGAGAGACACAGAGGGTTACAGGAGATGGAGGTGCTGCTCTTAAAAGGCCTGCATGGGCCGGCCGAGTGGCTCAGTTGGTTAAGAGCTTGCTCAAGAGTTTGAGCTCTGAGCAACAGCGGTTCAAGTCC
>NW_017732021.1:843979-850847 GCF_001890085.2 Hipposideros armiger | reverse complement strand
TCACTTATATGTGGAATCTAAAGAACTGAATAAACGAGCATTGTAAACAGAAATAGTCTGAGAGACATAGAGGAAAAACTTATGGTTGCTAGATGGGCGGGGGGTGGGAATGAGAGAGAAGGGGAAGGGACAAAACAACATAAATTGGTAACTACAATATTGCCACAGGGATGTGAAAGACAGTTTGAGGAGTATCATCAATAATGTTGTAAATATTTTTAAGGGGATCAGGTAGACTCATGTCTTGTTAGGGAGACCACTTCATGGATGGTGTAGAGGCTTGACCACTGCACTGTACATCTGAAGCTGCTGTTCAATAATATTGTATGTCAACTAAGACTTGATAATGTATGTGGTTACATGGTGTGGAGTACAGTGCAGGAGTGGAGTCAATGAAATTGTAATAGATATGTAAGATATCGGGTGAGGGGGCGGTTGATTGGGGGAGAGGGGCAGTCACTTTGTAAGGGGCGAAAAGTATAGTGATTGCATTGTTTTGTACACCTAAAACTAATAATCAAATATATAAATAGTAAAAAAATTCTCAGCAAAATTGGAATACAGGGAACATACCTCAACATAATACAGGTCATATATGACAATCCCACAGCTAACATCATACTCAATAGTGAAAATCTAAAAGCTTTTTCTTTAAGATCAGGAACAAAACAAGGATGTCCACTTACACCACTTTTATTCATAATAGTACTGTTAAGTCCTAACCACAGCAATCAGATAAGAAAAAGAAATAAAAGCATCCAAATTGTAAAGAAAGTAGTTAAACTATTATTAGTTGTAGATAACATGATGTTATATATGGAAAAATCTAAAGAATCTGCCCCAAAAGAAACTATTAGAACTAATAAATAAAGTCAGTAAAATAGCAGCCTACACAATTAATATTCAGAAATCAGTTGCAGTTTTATACACCAATAACTATCAGGAAGAGAAAAAGAAGAAAACCATCCCATTTACAATTGCAGAAAAAAAAAAAAGCATACCTAGGAAAAAATTTAACCAAGGAAGTAAAGGGCCTGTACTCAGAAAACTATAAGACACTGAAGAAATTAAATATACTAATAAATAGAAGCATGTATTGTGCTCACAGATAGGAAGAATTAACATAGTTAAAATATCCAGGGCCAGCCAAGTGTCGCGTTGGTTAAGAGTTGGCTTGGGACGCCAGCTCTGAGCATCAGGGCCAGTGATGCTGCACCCTCTACAGCTAAGATGGTGAACAACAGCTCGACCTGTGGCTGGGCTGTTGTGAGTCACCAGCAATGGTGTAGGCTGCAGTGAAGCTGCAGTGGGCTGCCATAAGCTACTATGTGTGGCTGGCAGCCAATATGAGTGGCTGGGCTGTTGTGAGTCACCAGCAATGGCGTAGGCTGCAGTGAAGCTGCAGTGGGCTGCCATAAGCTACTATGTGTGGCTGGCAGCCAATANGCCTGAGCTGAGCAGCCGCTGAGCTGCCAACAGGTGGCAGGATGGCTCAGCTAAAAAAAAAAAAAAAAGAGGCCTGCACATAAACTCACTTGCTCATAAACTCACTCAGTCTAAGCTCCAGCACAGGGACAGCAACTCAAAAAGCACCAGGGACATATGGGGATGCAATAAATTGACTAACTTCAGGGTAAGAGGTAGAAGGTCAGAGATCAGGGCAACTCTCTTCAGGGACTGAAGTGCAGGCAGGTGCCATTGTTCCTTTGTTGAACTCTCCTCCCACACAGGAGGCTCTGCAGAGGCCTGTGCCAATTTGTGATCTCCATTAATCTGGTTAACACCATTTGCCCCACCCTGGTGATTCCCTGAGATCCCATCCCACCCAACTCACTTATCTGGCTAGAGCATCTTTAGGTAGCTGCTTCACAGAAGTGGACTGCCTTGGCTTGTGCTTCAGATTTTTCATAAAATCTGCATATCTCCCACACATGGAGCTTGGCATAGGCTTGTGCTGCTGACATTCTCAAAGGTCCACAAATCACACACAAGCAGTGCTAGCCTTGGCATGCATTGTAGCTCCTGCTGAGTGGGCCCAAGCCCAACACAAGTGGTGACAGGTATCAACTTGAATTACAACTTCCATTAGCTGGCCCCCAAACTGGCATAAGTGATAACCAGTCTTGATCTGTAATGTAGCTCCACTTAAGTAGCCACAAGCCCAGCATAAGTGGCAGCTGAATTCAGTTTGCATCATTGTGTGTAACAAAGGGTTCCAAGCCCAACACAAGTAACAGCTGGTCTTGGTTTGCAGTGTTGTGTCCCTCAAACACCTCCAAACCTAACATAAGCAGCAACCAGCCACAGATCAGTTTGTAGCTCCTACAAATAGGACCCATGCCTGGCACAAGTTGTGGCTGACCTTGGCTTGCACAAGAGCCCCTACCTACAGGCTCACTTCAGACTGCAACAAGTTCCAAAAATTACACATATAAAGGGCAGACTTGGCTGGCCCCGAGCCTTGCTGAAGTGACTCCGTTCCCTGGGGCTAACCTTGTACAATGGCTATAGCTGTGGTCAGTCTTCACAGCCAGTAAGCCTGTGGGTCAACATCACCCACTGATGTGCCAGAAACAACAGAAACAACAAGACCCAGGGGGACCATATCACTGGGCCCCACAGACTCCCTTCTACATAAAGTCACTCTCTCAAGACCAGGAAACACAGCAGATATATCTAATACATATCAACCAATGCAGAGAGTCAGTCAAAATGAGGAGACAAAGAAACATGTCCCAAGAAAAAGAACAGGACAAAACTCCAGGGGGTGGATCGGGAGAGACAAAACAAACAAACAAACAAATAGAGATAAGCAATCTACCAGATAATAGGTTCAAAACATTGGTTATAAGGATGCTCAATGAACATGGGAGAAGAACAGAATAACTCAGTGAGAACCTCAACAAAGAAATAGAAAACATTTAAAAAAGGAGATAGAAAACAGGAAAAAGAATCAATCAAAACTGAAAAATGTAATAATGGTAATGAAGAATAAACTAGAGGAAATCAACCATAAATTAGATGAAGCAGAGGACTCAATCAGTGATCTAGAAGACAAGGTAAAGGAAAACACTCAATTGGAAAAGTAAAAAGCAAAAATAATAATTTAATACAAAGAGAATAGTATAAGGGAACTCTGAAACAATATCAGGCATACCAACATTCATATTATAGGTGTCCAAGAAGGAGAAGAGAGAGAGCAAGTAATTGAAAACCTATTTGAAGAAATACTGATGGAAAACTTCCATAGCCTGGAAAAAGAAACAGACATACAAGTCCAGGACACAGAGAGTGTTACAAACAAGGTACATTTAAAGAGGCCCACACCAACACACATCATAATTAAAATGCCAAAAATTAAAGACTAACAAAGAATCTTAAAAGTAGCAAGAGGAAAGCAGTTATTTACCTACAAGTGAGTTCTCATAAGACTGTCAGCCTATTTTTCAATAGAAACATTGCAGTCCAAAAGAAAATGGCAAAAAATATCCAAGTGATGAAAGGCTAAAACCTACAACAAAAATTATTCTACCCAGAAAGGCTATCATTTAGAATCAAAGGTGAGACAGTCTTGCAGAAAGGAAAAAGCTAAAGTAGTTTATCACCACAAAACTAGTATTATAAGAAATGTTAAAGGGACTTCTTTAAGTAGAAAAGGAATGATCAAAAATAGCAATAAAAAAATATTGGAAAGACATTATCTCACTGACAAAGCCAAACAGTAAAAGCTGTGGATCAAACCATTATGATACAACAATGGTTAAAAGGCAAAAGTCGGAAGATTACATGTAATTGCAACAATAAATTTTAAAAAATAGACACGCACCAATGAGATAAAAAATGACAAAAACATAAACATGTAGGTGAGTAAAACTTGTAGTGATTTTAGAATGTGTTTGAACTTAAATGATCATCATTTTAAAGTATACTGCTATAAAGATAGCTTTGGTATATATGAAGCACATGCTAACCACAAACTGAAAATCTATGAGGCATACAAAAATAAAGATAAAGGAATCCAAATATAACACTATAGGAAGTCAACAACATGAGAAGAGAGCAAGAGAACAGGAAAGGAACAGAGAAAAATCACAAAAACAATCAGAAAACAATTACTGTATTTTGCCATGTATAATGTGCACCCAACATTTCTGGCCTAAACTTTCAGGGAAAAAATATCTTTCATTTTAATTTTTTAATTCAAATTTTTATTTGTTTACATTTAGGTACTTTTTTTTGTATTATAATTTTAGCATTTATTTTTTAACATATTATGGTACAAGAAATTTTATGCAACAAATAATTACAAAATACAAGAGCAGCTACAAGGTAAAGAAATTATATGTACCAGTAACAAATTTATGATATTTATGCATCATAGAAGGTAAAAAACTCCTCGTTGCTGCAAAAAATTCAACAAAACCGATTATCATATTCCAGGGTATTATTTTGTATACAGATATCATTATTGATTTTTCAGAATTACACTTTTAACTCATAAGCATAAATGAAAGAATTAAAAGCATTTATATAGGTGTGGAATTAGTACTATCCATGTATAATTCACATCCTTATTTTTCCCTCAAAAATTTGAGCAAAATAGTATGCATTATACATGGCAAAATACAGTAATAAAATGGCAATTACTACATACTTACCCATAATTACTTTAAATATAAATGGATTAAATGTTCCCATCAAAACACATAGGGTGGGTGAATGGATTAAAAATCAAGACCCATGCATATGTTGCTTACAAGAGTCTCAATTTACTTCAAAAGGCACACACAGGCTGAAAGTAAACAGGTAGAAACATTTATTTCATGTAAATGGAAATGAAAAAAAAAGATGAGGTAGAAATACTTATATCACACAAAACAGACTTTAAAACAAAGGCTGTAATAAGATACGAAGAAGGGCATTTCATAATGATAAAGGATCAACCCAATAAGAGGATATCACTCTTGTAAACATCTATGCCATAGAAGCACCTAAATATATAAAGCAATAATTGTCAGAAATAGAGAGATTTAGAGTAATACAATAATAGCAGAGGACTTTAACACTACATTGACATAAATGGGTACATCACCCAGACAGAAAATCAACAAGGAAACAATGACCTTAAATGTCACATTAGACCAAGTGATTTAAAGATATTTTTTTAGACTATTTCACCCAAAAGTAGCAGACTATACATTTTTTTCAAATGCACATGGAACATTTTCGAGGATAGACTATATGGTAGGCCACAAAACAAGTATCAATAAATTTAAGATTGAAATTCTATCAAGCATCTTCTGTGATCACAATGATATGAAACTAGAAATTAAGTACAAGAAGAAAAGTGAAAACACAAACATGTGGAGGCTCAGTTACATGCTACTAAACAATAAATGGGGTAACAATGACATTAAGAAGGAAATTGAAAGATACCTTGAGACAAATTAAAATGAAAATATAAGATCTCAAAAAAAAACAAAACTATGGGACACAGCCAAAGCAGTCCTAGAAGGTCAATTCATAGCAACACAGGTCTACAGGAAGTCTCAAATACCAATCTAACCTTACATCTAAAGGGACTGTAAGAAAAGGAACAAATAAAGCCTAAAATGAGTAGAAGGAGGAAATAATAAAGATCAGAGTGGAACTAAATAAATAGAGACACTCCCCCCCAAAAAAAGATAAATGAAATCAAGACTGGTTCTTTGAAAAGATAAACAACATTTATAAACCTTCATCCAGACTCATAAAAGAAAAAAAAAAAAGAGACAGAGAGGCCACATAAATAAAATCAGAAATGAAAGAGAAGTGATAAATGACACCAGAGAAATACAAAGGATTATAAGAAGATACTAAGAACAACTATATGATAACAAATTGGAGAATCTGGTAAAACAGGATAAATTCTTAGAAACATACAGTCTTCCAAGACTGAATGAAGACGAGATAAAAAATCTGAACAGACCAATTACTGCAAATGAAATCGAATCAGTAATCAAAAAATTCCCAGCAAACAAAATTTCTGGACAACATGGCGTCACAGGTGAATTATACGAAACACTCAAAGAAGAATAAACACCTATCCTTTTCAAACACAATGAAGAGGAAAGAGGCCCCGAACTCATATTTATGAGGCCAGAATTACTCTGACAACAAAACTAGACCAAAAAATAAAATAAATAAATTATAAGCCAATATCCCTGGTGAATATAGATGTAAAAATTTTCAAAAAGCTTTTAGGAAAAACAAATAAAGGAATACATTAAAAAGATCCTACACCATGATCGAGTGGTGGGATGTATTCCTGGGATGTAAGGTTGGTTTAATAGCTGCAAATCATTTAATGTGATACACCACATAAGCAAAATGAAGAATAAAAATTATATAATCATATGAACTGATGCAGAAAAAAGCATTTGACAAAATACATCTATTTATGATAAAAATTCTCAGCAATAAGGGGTTAATATCCAAAATTTATAAAACACTCATGCAACTCAACACCAAAAAACAAACAACCCAATTAAAAAATGGGCAGAGGAAATGAAGAGATATTTCTCTAAAGAGGACATAAAGATGGCCAACAGACATATGAAAAAATGTTCAACCTCACTAACCATTAGAGAAATGCAAATAAAAACCACAATGAGATACCACCTCACTTTGGTCACAATGGCTATCATCAATAAAACAACAAACAACAAATGCTGGCGAGGTTGCAGAGAAAAGGGAACCCTGGTGCAATGTTGGTGGGATTGCAGATTGGTGCAGCCATTATGCAAATCAGTATGGAGGTATCTCAAAAACCTGGAAATGGAACTACCTTATGACCCAGCAATTTGACTCTTAGGTATTTATCCAGAGA
>NW_017732021.1:827158-842555 GCF_001890085.2 Hipposideros armiger | reverse complement strand
CAGGGCCAGTGATGCTGCACCCTCTACAGCTAAGATGGTGAACAACAGCTCGACCTGTGGCTGGGCTGTTGTGAGTCACCAGCAATGGCGTAGGCTGCAGTGAAGCTGCAGTGGGCTGCCATAAGCTACTATGTGTGGCTGGCAGCCAATATGAGCGGCTGGCAGCCAGCGTGAGCTGCCAAGAGCCTCCGTGAGTGGCCATCCAATGGCCGGCAACCGATCTGCCTCACCCGGGAAGAGCGCAATGATAATACCAACATAGGCCAGTGAAGCGACATCCTCCACAGCTACACTGAAGAACAAAAGGACAGCAACCTGTCTGTTCCCCTTCCCTGATTCCCCAACGCTATTCCCCTCCCCCAATTCCCCAATAAAATCTTAAAAAAACAATCCATAATGCCCAAAGAAATATACAGGTCAATGCAATCACTAATAAAATACCAATGGCATTTTTTCACAGAACTAGAACACATAATCCTAAAATTTGTATGGAACCACAAAAAACTCGAAACAGCCAAAGCAATCTTGAGAAAGAAGAATAAAGTTGAAAGTATCATACTATGTAATATTAGACTATACTGCAAGGCTATAGTAATCAAAACATCATGACACTGTCATTGAAACAGACAATAGATCAAGGGGACAGAACAGATAGCTTAGAAATAAACCCATGCTTATATGGCCAATTAATCTATGACAAAGTAGGCAAGAATAGGCTATAGGGTAAAGACGGTTTCTTCAACAAATAATGTTGGTAAACTGGACAAGTACATGCAAAAAATAAAAACAGACCACTCTCTTTCATCATATACAAGAATAAACTCAAAATGGGTTAAATAGTTAAATGTAAGACCTGAAACCAATAAACTAGAAAAAAAGCATCAGCAGTAAACTCTGGTATCACTCTTTGCAATACGTTTTTGGATATGTCTCCTCAGGCAAGGAAAACAAAAGAAAAAATAAATAAATGGGACTATATCAAACTAAAAAGTTTTTAGCACAGCAAAGGAAACCATCAAGAAAACAAAAAGACAACCTACTGAATGGGAGAAGATATTTGCCAATAATACATCTGATAAGGGGTTAATATCCAAAATGTATAAGGAACTCATACAAGTTAACACCAAATCAAAACAAACAAACAAAAAATGTGATTTAAAAAAAAATGGGCAGAGGACCTAGACATTTCTCCAAATAGGATACACAGATGGCCGATATATATGAAAAGATGCTCAACATTACTAATCATTAGGGAAATGCAAATTAAAACCACAATGAGTTATTACCTCACACCTGTCAGAATGGCCATCATGAATAAATCCACAAGCAACTAGTGTTTGTGAGGATATGGAACCCTTGTGCACTGTTGGTGTGATTGTACATTGGTGTAACCACTATGGAAAACAGTATGGAGGTTTCTCAAAAAAATCAAAACAAACAAACAAACAAACAAAAACTGCCACATGACCCAGCAATTGTACTCCAGAGTATTTATTCAAAGAAACTGAAAACACTAATATGAAAAAAACACATGCATCTCTATGTTCATTGCAGCATTAATCACAATAGTCAAGATATGGAAGCAACCTAACTGCCCATTGATATGCAAATCAATAAAAAGAGTTGACACATATAGAAAATGGAATATCACTGAGCCATAAAAAGAGAATGAAATCTTGCCATTTGTGACAAAATGGATGGACCCAGAGGGTATTATAGTAAGTAAAATAAGTCAGACAGAGAAAGACAGGTACCATATGATTTCAGTTACATGTGGAATTTAAAAAACAAAATAAATGAACAAAAAAAGATAGACAAACTCATAGATACAGAGAACAAATTGATGGTGGCCAGATGAGAAGGGGGTTGGTGGGATGAGCGAAAAAGGTGAAAGGGATTAAGAAGTACAAATTGCCATTATAAAAACAGTCAAGGGGAGGTAAAGTACAGCATAAGGAATATAGTCAATAATTTTATAATTCCTCTGTATAGTGTCAGATGAATACTAGACCTATCAAAGTGATCATGTCATAAGACATATAAGTATCTAATCACTATCTTGTACACCTGAAATGAATATAATATTGTATGGCAACTGTAACTGAACACTAAATTAAAAAAAAATCTATGACCCCCAAATCTATATCTCCAATCTAGTTCTCCTTATCCAGCTCCAGGTTTGTATATCCCACTGTCTACCACATATTTCCACATGTACAGACAACAAGCAGATCAAATTTCCAAGCAGAAGGTATTCACTTCATCTTCCCAGTCCAGCTTTCTGTGTCTTCTTTGTTCCCTATCTCAGTGAACAGCAGCTAAACGGCTTGTCAATACTTTAATATTGCAAAGGTATTCTTTTTCTTGACACTGGACTTTTGTAGAAGCTATTGTCCCTCAATATAATATTATCTCTCCCATTCACACACATTCTATCCCCAACCCTCATATAACTAATTCCTACTCACCCCTTAGTGTCAATTAGAGATCATCTCCTCTGGGAAGCCTCTCCTGTTTTAGAGAATTTATTATACTCTATTAAAAATGCCTGTTTACCTGTTCATATATTCTTCAGACTGTTCTCTAAAGTCAGGGAACTTACCATTGACCTGGGACACTATATGCTAATTGCCCAGCACAGTGTTGCACCCAGAGTGGATAATATTAATTGGGTACTCAGTAAACTTGTATTAATTAAAATAGTCCTTAAGAGTATTAATCTTAAATTAGGTTTCATATTCTTCTCAAACTAGGTACAAACTTTAAAATACATATTTAATTAGGCCGGTTATCATTTTCTAACCACAGTAAATGTGAATAGAGATGTTTTCCTCTTTACAGTTTTAATGATCCCAATCTCTAATGGATAGATTTAGGAAATAAATTAACTCAACAACTCTAATTTTTATGCTGAACCATAAGAATAACAGTGGCGTATTTAAAAAAAGCTTTCACATAAGCATCTGAATGAATTAGCAGGCATGTGTAAAAGGTACCACTTGTGTGCTAAATTGGTTCTTAAGAGTTTTTTGAAACACTTAAATTCCAATCCTGGTGACAGTAACCAAGAGGCATACAGGAAATAAGATTTAAACTAAAAATAATTTTAATTTCTAACTTGGTATAGCCCTTGGTTTGAAATAGAATATTTTAGGGGCTGGCCAAGTAGAATATTTTAGGGGCTGGCAAGTGTCGTATTGGTTAACAGTTGGCTTGGGATGCCAGCTCTGAGCAGCAGGGCCCCAGTTCAGATCCCACATGAGAGCCAGTGACACTGCCCTCTACAGCTAAGATGGTGAACAGCAGCTCAACCTGGAGCTGGGCTGCCATGAGTCACCAGCATCGGTATAGGCTGCAGTGGGGTTGCAGTGGGCTGCCATAAGCTACCCTGAGTGGCTGGCAGCCAGCGTGAGCTGCCAAAAGCTGTTGAGTGGTCATCCAGTGGCTGGTGACCGATCTGCCTCAGCCGGGAAGAGCGCAATAATAATACCAACATGGGCCAGTGAAGCAACGTCCTCCACAACTAGACTGAAGAACAAAAGAACAGCAACTTGTCTGTTCCCCTCCCCCAATTCCCCAATAATATCTTTTAAAAAAAAGAAATATAATTTTTTAGAAGGAGATGGTTAACTGTAAGTCCGAAAGTGAATTTTCAAAACAAAGAATTTAACTGTCCATGGGACAGTTACACAAGATCTCTGCAATGGAAGTGTTCAGTTCGCCCTACGCCGTTTGTTGCTGTGTGTACGTATGAGCGTTGGGAGGAGGGGTCTGGGTGGAGGGAGGGCACTGGAAGCGCCATCACGCTCTAGAAGAAATATCCTTCCGGAGTGTTTCTCTCCCTTTCCCCTGACTCTTACTGCACCAACCAACCTTTTAATCACTGATTTGGTATCCCTGGAAACCTGATGTCAGGAAACATGAACAATTATAATTATTGTGATCACTGAAATAAAATATATCCCTCTTCCAATAAAGATATTTATAAAATTGATTTTGTATGGCCGGAGTAAAGCCACTGAGAGGGCTTTGTACAACTGAGTCCACAGCCTGCATTCTGGTCCTGAATTAGAGAACTGCACCAGGTAAATGTTACAATTTGAGGCTTGATACAATGATCCTCCAAGTCGTTCCTTCACAGGACCACTCTGTACAAAGAGAGAGTGGCTTTTGGACTCAGACCGTCCTGGCTTCAAGTCCAGCTTTGCCACTTACAAGCCAAGTGACTTCTGGCAACTTACTTAACCTTTTGCCTCAGTTTCTTTATCAGTGAATTAAGTAAAATCTCTATTATATTAGTCAGAATTAGAAATTATACATTTTAATTGTCTAAAACTAGGCTCTGTTAAATGTAGTTACTCAATAAATTATAAGCAGCAGCAGCAGTAGCCATCATAGTAGTAATTTAGTAGTAATACTGCCTTTCTCTAATTGCAATCCCAAATTTGTCTAAACAGTACTGTGTTTCCCCAAAAATAAGGCCTAACTGGAAAATAAGCCCTAGCATGATTTTCAGGGTACTTATAATATAAGCCCTACCCCAAAATAAGCCCCAGTTAAGATCGTCTGCCAGACATGACTGTATTTGAATAAATGTAGATTTTTGTACATGAGTAAATGAATAAAATGCATCTTTTGGAGCAAAAATTAATATAAGACCAGTCTTATTTTCGGGGAAACACACTAGTTATAGTGTATTGTGTAATCAGAATTACAGAGCACACAGCATTCATTGGCAGGACCAGAATGTAACACAAATCAGGCTGTATTGAAATAATTGGAATTTAAAAATTCAATAAAAACTGAAAATAGCCCTTTGGAACCTAATGTTATATTGAATTAAACTGCCAATGGTCATTTACAGCATATATATATATATATATATATGTATATATATATAAGATCTCAATTAAATTGATAAGCATAGAAGGCAAAAACTTAATTAAGATACACATTTTTTTGACAATTACGGGCTTTCTAACTTATGTAGAAAATTACTTAGTGTCTTAAATTTCTTTAAAAGACCAAAATAAAAAAAGGCATTTTAAACTAAAAAAATATTACAAAAATATCTGTGAGGTTTTTATGTCGTCACTTGAGAATTGACAGGTTATTATTTGAAGAGGTCTGTTTAAGCTTTTTTTAGAGTATAGAAGTCAGGCAAAACTTCAAAGCATGCTACTCTATAAAATATACTACAAATATATTATTTATTGATAATTTGGGTGACCATAATTTTTATCACTTCAAAGTTCTCTTGAATTATATGTTTTGATTTATAAAAAAATATTGTGTTTTGTAATGACCTACAACAAATTAAATTTCAAAAAAATTGTATAACCTGAATAAATTTTAAGCTGAAATTTAAAAGTGGTAAAACCTTTTCTATCATGCAAAATGTAGCATACCAAATGCTATCATAAAACACATAAACTTGAACTGTCAGAACCCATACTAGATGGAATTAATTTAAGAGCTTTGAACCATGACAGTACATAGCATTTGACAAAAGGTGAACAAATATGGGCTTATATTACCAAGAGTTAACCTACCAATAAAACCTAAACACAACTCCTAAAGTGTCTTTTGAAATGCTCATAAAAGTAGCCATAAAATTACGGAACCTGCAAATTTTAATTGAGAGTTTGTTGATCTTTCCAGGCAGTTAATATAGCATGGTAACTAGTACCTAGAAGCGTGCAGAAAAATACCTTAAAAGATTCAAATAAAAGATTTTTATAATCCCTTTGTACAAGATACAGAATATGTCTATATCGTAAAATGTAACCAATAATGTAACTACTATTTACAAAATCTATAATAGGTTGTCACCAAATGCGGCTAGGCTCTTAAAGAAAGACAAAATTATAAACTATGAACTATGTATGAGCTATATGAGGAAAAAGTGCTGATGTCCTGGGGCAGTCTGCAGGAATATATCTGTTGTCCCTAGAGATACTGGAGCTACTATAAACAAAGTATAAAAAGGAATTAGTGAAATTATTCTGTTATATACATCTGTATATGAAAATATGTATGTGAAATAAGTATCAGTTTTGTTTTTACTGGAAGGCACCAGCAACTTATTATCTCTGGCATAAACAAAGAAGAAAATCCCATTCTCCACTTACTTTAAGAAGCAGACATTTCCACCAAGAGTGACCACGGATCTTCTTTGAGCCACTATTGAAATGTTTGGGAACATCATATTAACCAGAAGCACAATATAACATAATAATTAAAAGTGAGCCTAGAGTTCAATACCTGGGTCCTTATCTGGGCTCTACCTAGGTGATGTCAAGCAAGTTACTTAATCTCATGTATCGTTATCTATAAAATGAGGCTATAGTATCAAATTCTGTGCTCTCATGAGGATTAAATAAGTTAGTGCGTGCAATGGATTTGGAAGAGAGCCATGTACCCAGTACACATTCAACAAATGATATCTATTTTTGTGTCATTTTATTCGCATGTATAATGTGGATATCTTTTAGTGTTGTTCCTATTTTACAGATATGGAAATATACCACATCAACATAAACACTCGTAGCTTGACAATACCTGTGTTACATACATTGTTCTCTTCCCACTACACAGCACTCCTACTCTATACGGTAAATAAACTGTAGGCATTTACTGAATGCTTGAATTCAGGGCATAGTTCCAATGGCTGATGTCATTATCAAGTGGTCAAGCAATCCCTCAGTAGCAGTGTGATGGCTAGAAAAGCCTCAAAGGTCACTACTGCAGATGATCGGCTTGTAAGGTGATATAGCAAGTCCAAGTGGATTCAGTTTATTACTCACACAGACATAAACACAACACAGCATGCCTTCTCCCCGTATCCAGTTTCCCACAGGATACCAAACCAAAGAAGCACGGTGACAGACGGCGTGG
This sequence comes from Hipposideros armiger, assembly GCF_001890085.2. Lineage (NCBI taxonomy): Eukaryota > Metazoa > Chordata > Mammalia > Chiroptera > Hipposideridae > Hipposideros > Hipposideros armiger. The sequence goes on along the minus strand of NW_017732021.1, from coordinate 835,658 downwards.
GTTTTAGGTCACTACGCCACTGAAGAGCTAACTCTAAATTACAGCCAAGCAGTTTTAAAGGCTTGTACAGAAGCTTGCAAATGCACCCTAAAAGGGGAGCAGCAGAAAGTCCTGTGCTCGTTGGAAACCGGGGAGATGAATGAGAAACAGCCTGGTGGCAACACTTCACCAGCTGCTTATCAATCCCTTATTCCAGGAGAAACTCCAAGACATTCTACCGAGAGTCAGGTCAGGCTGCAGACAAGCCTCACACGCATGGCCTACATGGAAATATGCAAGATCAACAAGGCACTCGCTACACAGTACAGCTGTTTCTTACAGACTTGTTTTCCTTGAAAAATTTGAGAGTGATACATGTATAAAATCTTCATAACAAAATAATTTAGATTAGGTATAGTTAGGGGAGGAGTAGATTAATATTAATGTATATGATCTTAATCTTCCATGTTTCAGCACAAGGAGTAAATAATATTGAGTTAGAATTTTTTTCTTATTTAGGCAAAATATGAACACCTATGCTATAATGGAAGCAAGAGTTTATTTTTTCACATTAAAAAATAAAATTGCCACTTCCCGAAACATGCATCCTTCTGGCCCAAACCATTATTAACACAGAGTAGGGAAGAGAATGAATTGGTGTTTAAAGCACAAGCAAAGTCTTTTGCAAGTTGAGGTAGATTACATGTAAATATGCCTAAGAGGAAACAACCTGCAATAGCTAAAAAATATTCGGGCTCATCAGTAAAGCACACAGCAGTTTCAATTCTGTAATTATCTCACTGAATGAAGGGTCTCTTTTCTGTTGTTTAAAAGAACACATTTCACATTGAACCTTGAAAGTCGAAAACTAAAAATTTCAGGTTATGTTAAAAAACAAATTCCATGATGAGGAAACACACAGGTGACCTGCCCTTTCTCTGACTTTTTATGAGTCAAATCCTAGGACCATGACACTGACCAGCTGATTTCAAGGACTGAAAGTTTTCCTTTCCATTCCAAACCTTCAAAACAAAATAAACAATGCATGGATCAGAAATTCATTGAGAAACTTAAGTATATAGATGTGCCTAAAGGTCCATTGCTGGGCCTTCAAATCAGACTATGCAGGCATACAGAGGACTTTCACCTTCGCTTTCCTTAAGCATCCATGTTGGCAGCTGCTGGTAAGGCTGAACAAGACCACTCCTTTGGCCTTTTGTGCATCCATGTATTTATATGGGAGCAAAGGCAATTCCTGAGAGAAAAGTTAATGCAACCTGGTATCCATCTGACATCTGTTTTAGCCCTGCCTTTGAGGGCTGACGCATAACAATGTGCCTGATGAACTGCAGTGGTCCTAGCTGAGGCCAAAGTTCAGGGAGACAATCTGAACAAGAACTTAACATGCTAACTGCTAACCATTAGGGGGAGACAGACCCCGCAGGCGAGAAGCCTGAGGTGGGTGCTGGCTTGGGGCGCTCCCCACAGCTGCAGCTGCTGAAACCCATCTGGCTGCAGCTACATGCAGCTACATAGAAACAAATGGTTCAGCTTTGTTTTTAAAGACAGTGGCTTTGACATTTTCCTCCCAAAACCAGTTTAATGAGCTTCAGCACTGTGGGAACTTTACCGCAAATCATTCATTTTATAAAAATAACTAGCAAACACAGAATACAATATAGTCTTTGATTTTACAACATGTTTTCCCATACAGTTTTCTCTCGCAATGACTTTATCCCCATTTCCATCGAAGTTAATGGAGGTCAGAGTACTAAGTGACTTGTTCAAGACGACATCGCTCTTCAGTAGTAAGTCAGGACGTAAATCCAGATCCTCTGACTTAAAATTCCAAAGTCTTTCTACCATGCCAATTAGTTATAAGCAGGACACCATGAAGTGATTAACTAGCAGTAACTCAGGAAAGCAGACCACACATAGGTCAGGGGTGAGCAGACCTAATAAGAGGGAGTTAACGGCAATGAGGAAAGTGCTCTGGATGAACACGGAGGAGTCCTCTAGGTTTTAAAAAAACCAAATCAGTGGAAAGACTTTTTCCTGCTTCATATCGTGGCATACAATAAGATTTGGACTAGGAAATAATAGTTATTGAAAGCAGAATACGTTCACATTGTAGAGGATTTACCCAGGGGACTTGCGTTTCTCATAGCTCTCAAGTTAACTCAAATTGAGAAATAGCAATTAGGAGCAGAAATAGAAATAGAATGAGGAATAGAGATATGGTTATTAAGCCCTAGTCAAGATAGAGCGCTTATATTTTAAGAACTGTTATTGTGTCTTTGAAAAAGGAGAAACTGTGACTTTTCTGCAGTGAAGATGCCAGCAGGAATCAGCCCAACCCCATTTTACCAGCGGGGCTTAAGTTTCAGGGCTGCTCAGGTGCACAGGTTCCTTCCAAGGGTCTGTGTCTAATTTTGCATTCATAACTCTGAATTGTTTTTCTTAGAAAGGCTTCCCAAACTCTTTGTACTTTAAGTACTGCAAAACCTAGATTGATCTCCAAAAGCTACTAGTTATTCTGGACCATCAAAAAGTATACACACAGGTGACTGGGATGGGCAACAAAGAAAAAGGACCATAAAGAAAGTTGGAGACCCATGCCAGAATAAAGATGATAACTAAAGTTACTACTGGAGAGGCGTGTTAACACTGAACCATTCTGTAATTATGCCTTCATATACTACATGATATATCCACGGTAAAGTTAATGCTTATGACCAGTTTTTATGGGGCTCAGATCCTTTCAAATTTATGATTTGTATTTCTATTTCCATTTGGATGATCTTTATATAAAAAGGCAGCTGAACCAAAGTGATTCACAGGCCTTGGAATCAGACTGAGAGCTATGATTTCTGATTTTTCACTTATCAACCACATGATATTTTATTTAACCTCCCTGTGCCTCAGCTTCTGAATCTATAAAGTGAAGATTATAATAGTGCCTGCATAGGATGGCTGTGAGGATGACACACACTCACATGTAAAATCTTAGCTCAATGCTTGGTGTCTTATTAAGTGCTCAGCAGCTGCTTTTATTCATGGCATTGCTTTCTCGGCCATCTTCTCAAGTCGCGGCTCTTTTCCGTGCCCTATGCCACTTCCTACTTGGCCTGGAGGTGGGGTAGTGTTGCTGTTACTCATCCTTGCTTATTCCTTCCCTCATTCTAGCCTCTAAATCACATTTTACTGGACTCAACTTCTCGTGTTACAGTCATCGGTGACCCCCCTATGTTTCTTGACTAAATTTGAACTCCTGGCTCATTGTTACTCTGAAAGCATAACTTCTGTCCTATTTCTTGGTGCTTTCAATATTTCCTAATCCATTCACTCTCCCACTCTTCTATGACTAGTTCACACCTTCGTTTCTCTTTTCAAAGAGCTGATGTCTCCTCCTCCAGCCTCCTCTCAGCTCATGAACTTGCTTCCTACTTCAGAGAGAAAGGAACGTCTTACAAGTTTCTACCAACACAGAGCCCCATTATCCCACCTACTTGTTATCTGTGCCCACCTTCCCTGCTTTTTGCCTGTAATCCATCACTTTTGGTGATCATTTGTGTTCTTAAGGTTTGTTGTACAGCCCCTCTGCTCCGACATCCTTATTGCTTACATAATGGCATCGCTGTATTAATTTGTCATCCATTTCTCCTCCTCACTGGGTCATTTTCATTAGCGTATACACATGATGTATTTTTCTTCTATCTTATTAAAAAAACAACCAAACAAACAAACAAAAACCTTCAATCATGTGGTCAAACAGCATCCAGAAAGGTGGGACATCTAGATTTTATATAACACCTAATGATGTCTAAAGCATCACCCATGAAGGACTATGGTTAAAAAAAGAAAAGAAAAAATGCTTAATCAGAAACTAAGCAAGTCTTTAGACCTAACTTGTTGTTTACATGACAAACGGCAAGGGGGTGGGGGTGGGTTAGGAGTGGGAGAGTAGTGTAAGTGAATAAATTAACTGACCCAACGAGGAAAGAATCAGAAAAATCCAGAATATGGAATATTTTACAAAAAACAACTGGTCCAGTCTCTCCCAAAAAATGATGTTTTAGGGAGGGAGGGAAAGAGGGAGAGAGGAAAAGAGAGGAGAGAGAGAGAGAGAGAGACTAAAGAATCATAACTACACCTGAAGCTGATGTTGAATAATATTGTATGTCAACTATAATTGAATATATATATATATATATAGTCACGGGATGTGGAGTATAGTGTGGGAGTTGAGTCAATGGAATTGTAATAGATATGTATGATATGGGGGGGAGTGGGGCGGCAGATTGGGGGAGGGAAGTTTTCACTTTGAGAGGCAAAAAGTGTAACTATTGCACTGTGTTGTACACTGAAACTCATTTAAAAATACAATAAGAAAGAGAAAGTTAAAAAAAATCATAACTAAATATAAACCTTAAACTTGATTTGGATATTAATGGAAAAACAAAAAAGTTATAAAAGACTTTTGAGGGAAAATTTTGGGGACTCTGCATATGGACTATATGTTAAATGATTCCAGGTGTGTTCATGGTGATGTAGGCGAATGGCATTATTTTTAGAAGCGCATATGAAAATATTTTGGGGTGAAATACCTGAAGTTTGCAATGTACTTTCAAATGCTGCCAAAACATAATATAAAAACAAATATGGCAAGATTTCAAAAATTGTTAAACTTTCATGGTGCCTGTATGGACATCCTATTATTTTGTCTTTAGAGCATATTTAAAAAATTTTATCATAAAATGTTGGGGGTGGGGGGAATACTCTCTTCATCTAACATTCCTGTCCAGCTACCAGCTTATTACACAGGTCTTCTTTTCAGTAAAACTGCTCAAAAGAGTCGTCTAGATTCACTCTGCAATTCTCCTATGTTCTCGACAGTCACCCTGTCACTTCACTGAAACTGCATGTGTCAAGTTCACCAATGACTTCCACATTGCCATGTATAGTAGCACTCCTCATCTTAACCTGTCTGTAGCTTTTGGGGTAGGTATCACTCTCTTCTCCTGAGAACTCTTTCTTCCTTTAGCCTCCAGGACATCAGTCTCTACTTGTTTTTCTCCTACGTTCCAGACTGCTCTTCTCAGGCTCCTTTGCTGGTTGTTTTATCTCCCAGATTTCTAAACATTGGCGAGGCCCAGGGCTCGGCTTCTTCTCATTCTCCACTTACTTCCTCGCTTATCTCATCCAATCACATGGCTTTTAATAGTATCTATTTGCTGAAAATGTGTAATTTTTTTTTCTCAGCCTGGACCTCTCTGGTGATTTATAGATTGTGTATTCAGTTGGAATCCTGTTCTGTCTGGAGCTGGAGACCACGCCACCAGAGTAGCGAGTGTTTCCCCTTATTCCCTCTCGGCGGAGACTCAGGTTGGTTCTTGGAATGGCCTGAGGTCTGGCTTTGCCATAAAAGCACTGGAAGAGCATAAGTGAAAGGAGCTCTGTGAATTCTGATTGGGAAGCCAAGAATCTGCCTTTGAATTGGAGATAGTTTACTAAATAGATTTCAGGAATTCGGATCTTAGCAGGCAATAACTGCTGTTGCATGTAACTTGAACAAATGGAGGAGTTTATAATCAAACATTCTGAAGGTTTCTAACAGAGATAGTTCTTAAAATTGCCCCTCCTCTCTGATTTTACTGCTCTGCCTTGTGAGCTTATAGATGGGGAAACTAGAACTCCTTCCTATTAGATTTCTCTAACTTCAGTAGAGCATACTGAAGCTAGGGAAACCCAAATCCATCATCCATACATGGAAATATCTGAAAGAGCTTGTAAAATATAAATCTGACCATATTACTCCTTTGCTTAAAACATCTTAATGAGTATCAGTTGGTCCTTAATATAACATACAAAATTCTCCATCATTCAAACTCTGTTTGACTCTCACTTGGTCCAGCCCTTATCCTGTTGTACCAAGCAATGATGACTGCTATGTTTTCAGCCTCAGGTTTCTTGAAGATAGAGTAGGCCTTCTAATTTGGTCTGTATGTAAAGGCATGAATTTAAGCTCATTCATGTTGAATTAGTAAAGCCTCTTTATAACAATGTAAAAGGCAGGCAATGAGCATCTTGGGCATAGGGCTACTTAAGTGAAGTAACTTCTCTGTACCTCAATTGGTCTCATCTGTAAACTGGAGATGATAATGCTTTTCTACATCATTACGCTGAGAAGATTGAATTCATTAACACATGTAAATCAATTAGCATAGTGCCTGGTCATAGTAGGAATTCCACAAACTTAAACAATTTTTTAATTCTATCTCCATTTTACAGATGGGGGTCAGAGGGGTTAAATATCTTGTCCAACCTGTCACAAGAACTAAGTTGTGAAGCCATGATTTAAACCTAGTGTGTCTTTTCCCCAAGTCTAGATTCTGTACCTTATGGGATATTACAGAGTTGCCAGTTATTAATATATCAATTCTAATAAAATATATATGAAGGCTTTTGAACAACACAAAAAATTATGTGAAATACAAACTATTTATCATTGTAGGAAATGTGGCCTTCACGAATTGATTAAAAAGCAGAAAAAAGAAAGTGTTAGCTACACATTGACTACACCTATAATTGAACTGGGACTCAAAAAAAGAGCGGGCCCAAAACAGATTTGTGGACACATTAATTTTACCTATTTGACTGTGTTATGTTCTTTGCTTAGGGGGCTTTCTCCACCTTTTTCTACTTGGCAAAACCCAGCTTGTTTTTACAAATACATTATTTTTGAGAAGCTGTTCTCTGTCTTTCCAGAAACAAACAAACAAAAAAATGTTATCCTTGTCTCCTATACTATGGGTTTTATTTCTCATTCTAATTCATGATATCATAATTATTCTTAGGTATTTTTCCCCTTACATTAGAGTAGGAGATTCTTGATGAGAGAGTATGTTCATATTTTTATCTTTGCCATCCAGCTCAGTGCTCGCTAAACATTTGTTGAAGTTGACTGATATTATTTTTTATTGGGTAGTAGAATAAACATGTCCTAATAAAATAATTGAAAATATCTAATTCACCTTTGTTATATCACCATCATCTAGCACAATATGTCAAACATTGTTGTCAAACTAAGTTTGGTAAGTTAATAAATAGATGAACGAATAGATGGATGAATGAGTGAAAACTAAATTTCAAAGGGCTGAGTTTAGAGTTTCCCAAAGCTAAAATGTCAGAAAGCTAAATGAGAGCACTGTGATCCATTAATATAATGGCACTTAATTTAGATAATGGAGGGGACATATTCCTAAGGAAGAAAAAAATCATAAGCAATAGATACTAAATTTTTTGAATGTGTTCAATGTTATATTATCATTCATGCACAATGAAAAGGCTAATTCTAACCTTAGCTAGATCATATCTCAATATTATTGAAATTTGATTCTTGTTATTACCATTTCTATGGATAACACATATAACTTGAATGAACAGTTTTGTAAAAGCTTTCAAAAATTTAGAATGAATTAAATATCATAGAAATACTTATCCTGAAAATTAAGTTAGTAAATTCAAGGAAAAATTCTTTGGCCAAGTCCATAATTTTATTTTTAGTCCCCAAACCATTCTCATCTCCCCTTGAAGAAAATAAAAACAAATATTGTTCACAGAATGGCAATATGCTTTTAAAAATATCACGCTATTTAATCATATGTCATTATTACAACTCTGGAAAAATTCAAATAAAGTATGAATTGAAGAATATGGATTATGAGATTTGGAAGATATACAATTCTATCCTCTACTTACCATCTGACTCTCAGTGTGAATCGCTTCACCTCTCTGGATTTGCTTTCTCAAAACGGAAAGTGGAAATATTAATACCTGCCTACATAACTGTACACCTCAAATCTATGTAACTTTGCTAACAATTGTCACCCTAATAAACTTTAATTCTTTTAAAATAAAGAAAAGATTATTGTAAGGGGTAAATGAAGGCAAAACCTTATGGTATCAGGCATGCTGCCATGTATATGATAAGCACTTGACGATATTATTTCTCTTCTCTCTCCATTATAGCTCTTTTGCCAGACTACTAAATGACTGAAAATTCTCTAAAAATATGATTTGCATATCTAGAGTATTTGGTTTCGACTAACCAACAACTCACAAATCCCTTGATGCTCATAAAGCCTCAGCAATTTGCGTGTCATCTGTATTCCTGCTTGATTTTCTTTAGACATTTCTTCATACATTTATTTGATTTTACTTTTATGAGAAAGGCACTATGATATCAATCAATAAAATATAACCAGGGCCGGCTGAGTGGTGGCTCAGTTGGTTAAGAGCTTGCTCAAGAGTGCCAGCTCTGAGCAACAGGGTCGTGGTTCAATTTCCACATGGGCCAATGAGCTGCGCCCAAGGCAAACTGCTGCCGAGCTGTCAACAGGTGTCAGGATAGCTCAGCTGGTGAGAGCACATGCTCCTAACAACAAGGCTGCCTGTTCTAGATGGTGGGCTACGCCTCACCACAACTAAGACTGAACTTGGCACCTTGAGCTGAGCTGCC
>NW_017732021.1:822253-823050 GCF_001890085.2 Hipposideros armiger | reverse complement strand
AAAGGCACTCCATAAATCCATTGGTTTATAAATCCCAAACTCATGAGAAGAGCTTAAGCTCACAGTCCTCGATGCATTTCCATTAAATATAATAGGAAATGTGCATTGATTCTTCACATTTTGAATACTTACTTTCTATCAGGCATATTTTTTGTCTTTCTTCAGTGTTTTGAATTTTTAACAAGCTTTTCATTTTAGATAAGTTTTAGATTTACAGAGAAGATACAATTATAGTACAGAGCATGCCCATATACGCCGTACCTCATTTCTCCTATTAGCATTCATTTTTAAAGTAAATAATAAATAATGATCAGCACATATCATCTAAAGAGTCATAAAGGTGAGAAAATATGTAGATGTGCAATATAGTTATTGTTTTTTTTCATTTGAGTTATGATTAAAGCAAGATGTTACTTGTCCAAGGTCAGATAAAAAATTAATGACATATAAAATTAGAAATAGAAGTAGGTATATTAAATGGAAGATTTTGAGGATGAATGAATTAATGTCTTTAAAATGACTTCAGAATGTGTGGACTCCTGCCTGAAAACAAATCATTACTAATTTTTAACTTGCTAATCTACTTCCCCAAACACATTCTTTCATTAGCTCCTTGTTTATATGCAACATGACCTGGCTTGGTTTCTTGGTATATTTGGAGGCCGAGCGAAGACATACAAGTTTTTTCTTGATTTAGAAATATGACAATGGAAATGCCAGTGTTTTTTTTGCAATGTGAACTTCACAAAGGAAATCAGGTGCTTATTTCTTGACCAAAACCAGATAGTGTTTGTTAT
>NW_017732021.1:811279-815008 GCF_001890085.2 Hipposideros armiger | reverse complement strand
ATTTTTTGGCCCCCTCTGATTATACTTATATTACAATTTTAATGTTAGGAAATTGGCATAAGAAAATATGTTAAGAAATAACTAATTTTCTAACTATTCCAGTTAACCAGAAAGTAAAAAATCTAATCGATAGGAATACTTTTATTTCACTTTGATCTTACAAATTTTGTTTTCTGGAATCCAGGTCATAATGTTGCCTATAGATGAGGTTATTCTAGAGTAAAGGGATAATCACATTAATTTATTTCTACATCATCTACTTCCAAATGAATAAATTAAGTTTATCCGAATCTTGGCCTGTAAACTATGTCTTTACCGAGATGTATAAAACAAGAATATCACTGTTTAATTCACATTTTATTTTTAAGTTTAATCAAAACTTTAAAATATATATTTGAATTTCCATTTTAATTTCACTAGACATTTTAGCTAGTTTTGCCCTCTTTTATTTATTCATTTTTATTTTTTCAATTTTTTTAAAAAGATTTTATTGTGGAATTGGGGGAGGGGAACAGACAAGTTGCTATTCTTTTGTTCTTCAGTCTAGTTGTGGAGGATGTTGCTTCACTGGCCCATGTTGGTATTACCATTGCGCTCTTCCCAAGAGAGGCAGTCGCTCGCTGGCCATTGGACAGCAGCTCACAAAGGCAGACGCCAGCTGCTGCCAGCCCCACTGCAGCCCCACTGCAGCCTAAGCTGTCGCCGGCGACTCACAGCAGCCCAGCTCCAAGTCGAGCTCTTGTTCACCATCTTAGCTGTAGAGGGCGCAGCATCACTGGCCCTCATGTGGGATCTGAACAAGGGCCTTGCTGCTCAGAGCTGGTGTCCCAAGCCAACTCTTAACCAACGCACCACTCAGCCGGCCCTTGCCCTCTCTTAGAATTCTGCAGGAGTGAAAGTTAAAAAACTGTAACAATGTACTTCTAGTGGATTTTTAGGAAATTAACTGATTTCTACAAGGTATTTCAAACTTTCTTAAAATTTGTTGACAGCTTTTTCTTGGCTCTTTTCTTTTTCTTTTGTTATTTTTCTTTCTCTGTTTTGTCAGACATAAGTTATAGTCATGCTTTTTAAATACCTGTTTTGTTGTTGTTGTTGCTGTTACCCAAATAACTTTTTTTGGTCTATTTTCTTACCTGAGAATGTAATATTGAATCCTTCATATGATATTGAAAAATCTGAAATGAAGCGCAACTGAGCCCTGAAATTTCCATAGAGACCAGCATTGATTGTTGAAGGAAGTTCTGAACCAGTCAGGCGTGCCAGTGGTTGGGTAAAACTACCATTCTCTGTGATCAGTAAGTAGTCATGGTGGTCTTCCAAATGAAAGGTGTGAAAGTTGAACTGCACACCTATTATGAAAAAGGGGAAAATGAGACTTAGGAAGTATATCAGTANCAAATGAGGAAAAGAAACACGAAAGAAAAAAAACAAAACTTGACCGAGTCAATGATGCTATCCTTGAAATTGTACCTGAGCCAGAAAGCTTTAATGGCATGTTAATGTTTTCCAAGATCACAATAAAATATGGACTGCAAGGAACATCACTATAATATTGTTCTCTTCCTCAGTGGATCTCAACGTTTTGTCTTAACCCCATATACCTGAGGATAATGTAGAGCATCATTAGTGACTATTGCAGTGATCTTGCTTCCTGAGGGAGAGTGCTTGGGTTGGAGGTAGGAAGAGAGGAGAGGATCTTAGCAGGAAAGCACTGGGTTTAGTTTGATACAATTCACTAGATGCAATTCCTTCCTTATTTAGAAGGAAGAAGGCAAGATGCCTTTGAAACTATCATGGAGTAAAAGTTGAATGAACATGTATTAGATGAATAAAGGAATTTTGCACAAGGTGGCGAATGGAGCCTACACCATACATAATCAGAGGAATTTTTCTACAGATTTTCAAAGTAGAAAATGGTGTAGCCCAATTGTCCTTTGACAGATAGGGGATAATGATATGGTGGTGAAACACTTGTATAGTGTTTTACACAGGCAAATGATTTGAAGTGGTTTCAGATACCATGGTTGAATAAGTGGGAAATTATCTTACATTATCAGAAAAAAAGAATGATTTGGGGGGGGGGGATAAAAAGAATCAAAGGTTTTCCAGAGCAAACAATACCCAGGATTTGTTTTAGAAAACAGTGATCGATTCAGTTGAGATTCCAATTTTACATGATAGGAAAAGGTCAATATTTTATGTGTACAGAATTCTGTAGCCAAGCATAGTAAAACATCAACTAGTGAAAATTCAGAAAGTTATAGTAAAATACATGAAATAAAAACTATCCATCACCTTTTGAAGCACAGCCGTTGTCGACTGATTAAAACACATGAAAAGAAAAATGTCACAACACTGAGCGTACCAATAATTGAACTGGGATATAGAGCTACAAAGAGAATACTTGGGTGTAATGCAGAGATGTAGGAAAATAGCTTATTGTCAGAAGTTTAACTTGTGACAGGGTTAATAACTCCTTTTAAATACTGCTTGAAGGGCAGTATTTAAATTCTTCAAATAATTTCCGAAAAGCTCTGTGTTCATTTTTCTCTTTGTTTTCTCAGTAATTTACCTTGACAGTTTCTATGATTACCAATGCTATTGTTTATTTAAATAAGCACACTCTCTCATACCTGACCCAAAGGTCCCTTCTTGATTCTGCAGTTAACTTATAATGTGGATTTTATAACATTATATTATTTCCATGGCAACTATCCTGGTATAATAAACAAAAGAGGGTGACTTCAGTTGCTTTATGCTGCAGTGAAGGAGCTAGTTTTGAGATTGGTAAGCTTGAGCTAAAGAGAAAAGAGCTAGAAACAGAAATAATGAGGAAAAAATGAAATTCATTTTCTTACATGCTCTTGGTTAGGGCTGAATGCATTTACTAGGCAGAATAATCACAGTCCTAGTCTTCTGCACTCACCTTAAATCACCCCCATTAGTGCTACTGAACTTAAGGCTGATTGGCTCTTTAGTACAAGGCAGTTACTAATTGATAGTTCTGGTCTGTTCCAATGTTCTTTTGTCTGTTTTCAAAGCCCTAGGTATATTTGAATATATCTTAGCTTAATGCATTACCAGGTGTTACACCAAACCATTTGTTAGAACTCACCCTCTGTACTAAAGACATACACATTTTTTTTGCTATTATTTTCACTATTATAAGGTTGAAATGGGGAAAAAAAAGATATATACATTCTACAAAACAGACACATGGACTTTATAAACACACAGAATTGGAAGTAGTAATTTAAAAAATTATCTGCCTCATGTTACAATGACCTTTCCTCCCAGTTTCAAAAGGCTTTTAGGTACTGTCAGTCTATTGCAACTTCAATTAAATACTCCCCTCTCCTGAGACATGGCATCAAAATCTAATTCAGTTACAAGTAGTAATAACATTTAATTATCTCCTCCAGTTATCTACACTGCCAAATGATAGTATTTCCTGAGAGTCACAGATGTCACCATTGTAAGCAAGAACCAATTTGGGGACATGAATGGAATATCAGAACCACACTGGCTTATTTAACGCTTTCATTCTTTATGCCTCACATTTGCATGCAGGAAAAAAATCTGCTCCCAATCTAACCCGTTTCAAATAAAATAGTTAATATATTCTCCTAAGAAAAATGACTTAACATTCCTCTGCCTCAGTGTCCTTATTCAAACCTTGGAAGACTATGCCTGACATATAGTAAACACACAGCAAATATTAGCTTT
>NW_017732021.1:807612-808884 GCF_001890085.2 Hipposideros armiger | reverse complement strand
TAGATATGTATTTGTTTAAAGGTAAAACTTTTATCTTAATCACTAAGCAGTAAATGAGATTATACAGCATGTGCCCAAAAAATGCATACACATTTTAAGAAAGGAAACAAAACTGTAGTAAAATTGTAATACAATGAATGACTTGCTAGCATTTATTTGATTAATGCCATCTTTTGAGTGAACTTTATACTACACATTGCTACCCTAATTCAATTCAACTTCAAAAAGTAATACATAGATAACATCTCTTAAAATGTGTACATTTTTTGGCACCCTGGTATGTGTGAAGTGCTTAGGTGCTGATAGCACACTAAAACTTTTTCATCTTCTCCTTCTCTCTTCTTCTCTTTCCTCTCCTGCTGGTTTGTGAAAATCACTTCTTGAAGCTATCAGCCATTGTGGTTCTTAGGAGAATTGAATATATGGCGGTGGAGAGAGTTACAGACACATGGAAAAGGAACAAAAGTTTGCTGTGTCATGTGTTGAACAGTGCCTTAGGTGCTTTCCATGTCTTTCATTGCTTAGAACTATAAGCTATCTTGTATCAGGGATGTGATTATTCACATTTTACATTTGAGGAAACTTGGCAGAAAAGAGATTTGAACAACTTCTCAAAGGTCACATGCCTTAGAAAAGGCTAGAGTGTAAATACGAAGTATGTGTCTGTAATGGAAGCCATTACTTGGGGAGAAGAATCCCCGCTTCTGAGTGGGTGGTATCCTCTTGATTTCTATCAAGATTCACTCCTGCCTTTACAAATTTCCCTGCGCTTAAGTAACCTGGATAAATGGGTCATGGTTGAAGAAGTTCCTCCAATTAAAATAGAGGACAGCAGAGGAGTTCTCTGAAGCCATGTCTCAACTACAATTAAAGCCAGATTTCCTCCCAATTCAGTGAAGCCTCCAATCAAAGACAGAGGTAAGCTACTGTGAACCAAGCACAAGCCTGGGACTCAGAACATTGTGAAAGTCATGACTGTGCCCCTATGTTTGTGTGCAACCTTGAGCTTTTTATAGACATTTTGTGTCTTCACTGATACTTATGCTAAACCTACATTCACAACATTGGTGGACTTTTGTAATGAGACGCTACATAATATAATCCTTTATAGATAGTAAAGGCCATAATATGTATTATTATATTGCAATATTTGTTAAGATATCACTTTAAATCACAAAAGCAGAAGTCACTTAGGAAATTGCTTCAATGAAAATGTCACTTATTTACTCATCTAACATTCAGAATTAAGATAATGTTCATCAGGGATGGCGC
>NW_017732021.1:803158-806482 GCF_001890085.2 Hipposideros armiger | reverse complement strand
CTCAAATAAACCTATTCTCAAAAAAAATACTTTAATAAAACAAAAATAATATGAAGTTACTTTTTTTGCAAAGTCAGATTTTCATAAATCTGTTTATTAAAATTTATCATAAACCTTAAAAATATACATGCAACAATTTTTTCCCAGACTGTGTAATAGCCTGGTATGTATTTGGTATTTTGAGAAAAAATATTAATTAACTCTGTATGACTTAGAGTCCTTTGAGGTTCACCTTTCTGTAGAGCTTTTTGAGATAAAATCATTTGTGGGAAAAAGTTGGGTTTTGGAATGAGAAAGACTATACAAACCACGTTCCTGCCACTTATAACCTTGATGATCCCGGGCAAGTTATTTAAATGTAAGGCTCAGGTTCTTGTAATGAAAAAGCAGGGGAATGATAATAACAGGATTGTAGTGAGGATTACATGACATAATGATATATGAAAGAGGCTAGTAGAACCTCATAAATGTTAGTGTTTTATGAAATGAAATTCATTCCCTACTACAATTGGTTTTATAAACTAGATTGATGGCCTGAATAGACAACAGGTTATGCTCAAAATAATAAGAGTTATAATAACATCTAAATTCTGAATCCTTCCGACATTCCAGTGATAGTACGAGGTGTCTCATCGGCATGGCTAATGTCTTGTAATTCACATAACGAACTCATAACAATGAATTAGGCGCTGCTGTTGTAACCATTTTGCAGGTGAGAAAAGTGAAATTTAGAAAAGTGTATTAACCTGATAGCAAATGATGAGGATATAAACCCAGGCACTCTGAAGCCCTCACTTGGACTATTCCCAAGGTTCTCATTAACTGGCCTTTGAAAATATTTATACCAAACAAAAATGGAAATGGGGCAATTTAGGGAAGGAGGGGAATTCCAAATCTGGCAACATCAGGGAAAAAGAAACAAACAACAACAACAACAAAAACAAAAACAACAATAAAACAGAACAGGAGGACTGCACCCTACATAGCTTCTTGGAAAAGATGTTTGAGAGTGTGACCGATCATCACCTCCCAGCTTCAAGCTTCTATGGCTGCTTGTGCCATTTCTATAAAAGCTTGTGGTTTTGAACAGAAATTTCATCTGTTATATAACAGCTTGTCTGTTATATAACCCATATGGGCTGTGAAAACAATCTCATCACTATAAAAGCCTTCAGACCCACATTAACCTGGAAGATCATTCTTTTACTTCGTTTGAGGAGCCACAGGAATTCAATATACTGAATAATGCACAGAAGGTATCTATTCATTCTCATTTTCTGCTGCAGCCTCCACAGAAAAGAACAAGTTCTTGAACCACAGATCAAGTCTCTACCAATTTGCCGAATTTTGTAGCATATTATAACTTACACAGATCCATGGCCCACAATTAAATTTACTAACTGTAACTTAGATGCTTTTGAGAGTTTTAATAGCTTTATGAAATAATTATAAAATGGCTATGTGCACTTCGTTCTAGCATAAAAAAAAGTACTGATAACTACTGAATGGCTAATGACCTGAAGAAATTCTTGCCTCCTTATTTCCTAATTTAAATAGGGAATGACTTAAGTCCTAATAAAAAAGTCTTTCATTTTCTTCTACAGAATTTGTTGTGCCTTTTTATTAGTCAAATCATTCTTATTAGTCAAATCATTCATTTCCAAGGGTTGAGGTGGTGGCTCCAAACTTTAAATAGTTTAGTTATTGCTACTCTTTATATTATGACATCTCATGAATTATCTTAATTAATCTTCAATAATATATTAATTATATAGATTGTACATTATGAGTCAATACACACCTTGTTTGCCCTTAAGTTATTAATTATTTGACACATTTTTCCTTATCATCTTTTTTTTATGTTAATTCTATGTTATAAAATACTGTCAATACTTCAGTCAGAAGTCATGGAAAATCATCTGTCAATAAAATACAATAATGTAATTTTCTGTAAGCTCTCTAAATATGGCTCATTCTTTCTATCTACCTATCTAGCTAGCTCGCTATCTATCTATCTATCTATCTATCTATCTATCTATCTATCTATCTATTATCTAATCTATTCATTCCTTATTCCCATCATCTGAAAACAAGTTTAGAAGCATGGCTGCTTGAATGGAGAAGTCGAGAAGTTAATTGAGATACACCAGATTGCCAAGTGGAAAACAAAATCGAAATAACTAATATGAAATAAATGAAGAAGTTCAACATATTGTAAAAAACGAAGGGTGTATAATCATGCAACTCCATGAACAGTGACTACACATACAAGCAAATGAAAGCAGCTGACCACGTACCCACACACCTTGGCAGAGGTGCACTCCACACTCGTCGGCCACCACCAAGACATATGATCTCTGATGTCCCTTCTAGTCGATAACCTGATGAGCACGAGAAGGTCAGAGTGTCACCAACCCCAAAGCTGAACCCAATTCGGTTACCATATTGAGGAATTCCAGGGTCTTCACAAGGTTCGAGGTTATATTCTGTAAATTAGGCAGAGAAGGAGACAACAGATATGATAGTAGCCGCTTTTAAGGTATATTCCTATTGTTTGCAAACTGAATGCTTTTAGGGTTTAGCTATACATTTAAAAAGTGAGTATATTTATAATTAAGGGAACATGCAAATGGCACACACGGTGGTCTTTTTTTGGTAAAAGATCTAATAACTTAATGAATACTGTTGTGGAAATTCAATATAGACAAGAAAATATTACCTTCTGAGTGATAAATTGAAACTAGAGCAACAGTATTTTGTCGTTTATAATGCACACCCACGTTTTTGGCCCAAACTTTCAGAGGAAAAAATCTTTCATTTTAAATTTTTAATTCAACTTTTTATTTGTTTACATTTAGGTACTTGTTTTTTGTATTTATTATAAAGGAATTTTAGCATTTATTTTTTAACATATTATGGTACAAGAAATTTTGTATAAGAAATAATTACAAAACACAAGAACAGATATAAGGTACAAGAAATTTATGCACTGGTAACAAATTTAGGATATTTACACATCATAAAAGGCCAAGAATGCTTAGCCATTGCAAGTTCATGGTAAGCTCAACAAAACCGATTATCATATTCCAGAGTATTATTTTGATATGGATATCATTATTGATTTCTAGAGTTACACTTTTAACTCATAAGCATAAATAAAAGAATTGAAGACATTTATATAGAAATGGAATTAGTACTACCCATTTATAATGTGCATCCTTATTTTTCCCTTACAAATTTGGGCAAAAAAGGGTGCATTATACATGGCAAAATATGGTATTTATCTCACATTCTTTCTTTTGAATTAGAAACATTTCTATTTTA
>NW_017732021.1:797531-798273 GCF_001890085.2 Hipposideros armiger | reverse complement strand
GCTTTAATCACTTAAATTGCTAATTTACTAGTTTGGTTGCATTGCATGAATGAACCATATTTAGAACCACAGGGCCTTTCATTTATTTGTTCAAAGGATGTTTGTTAACATCTACCATATGCACAGTGCAATCTTATGCTCCTGTTCAATTATGTGAGATATATCTGCAGTACTGATAGAAAACTTGAGACACAAATATGCCTAGGATGGTTATACACTTATATGGGTAATATAATTATAATAAATAATCATAAACATTGTAAAAAAACAAGTGTATACAGACACGTAATTTTTGCTTTACAATTGGCTTAGCATTTCAAACCATCTTCATATTTTCGATACAAACTTCTGAACTGTTGAAATCAACCTCTTAACATTGTGCCAGAGAAAAAACAATCCTGTCTGAGATTTTGTTGATAAGAAAATTCCAAATAACATTAGTTTAACATAGCAAAAGAAAAATAAATCTCTCTTATGACCACTCTGGTAAAAACATGAGCGTATTATAATACTATAGAAAACTAAATATCATCCTCTATTGCAGTTACTCAAATTGATTTTGTTGTAGCATATTTTACAACTGATCTGTTTTTGCTCATAAAAAAATCACACTGTATATAATAATACAATAAAAACAGATGCAATGAAAATTCAGAAGATTGCCCAATTATCATTGTATGAGGCAAGTTACCTTTTCCATGGGTTACATCAACAGTCCATGTACAATTCAGAGAATTTGGAT
>NW_017732021.1:784253-794486 GCF_001890085.2 Hipposideros armiger | reverse complement strand
TAATGGATGCTTCTTCTTTACTACTGTAACTGGTCCAAGTATGGACTGATCAGAGATATTTCCTGGGATTTTTCTAATTGGAAGAACAAGGAAGAACTCTTATTCTTCTCTGATTCTGATAATATGAGGTTATTCATCTCCCTCTTTCTGAAAGGGTATTCTCCACTGCCAATCTCATAGGTGGGAAAAGATTGACTGCAATTGAAGAGAATTATGTCAATGTACAGAGAAAAGCCCAGGTGGAAAAAAGAGAGATCCCTGAAAAGATTTGAATTCATGATTATAATTAGTTATGGGAAGTACACCACCTCTGCCTTTTCTAAGATTTGAGTAGCTGAACAACAAATTCTGATTTATGTTTCAAAACCAGTTAGAACTGGGTTTCTGTCACTTACAATCACACGAAAGCTGTCTTTAGTAAATGGCACTATACCGAATACAGGGAAAATGTGCTGATGGTTCTTTTCAAACCATATTATAAAAACAAATGGGACTAAAGCTGTTACTAAAAAAATGATGGCACGAACAGTACTTGAAAATGTAACAATAAAATGAACAATGTGATCTTCCATTTAGAAAAAAGAAGTACAGAAGTTGGAAATCGTGTTATAAATAAAAATGAAATCCCAGAACTAAATAATGCATAGTTACATTGTGTAAGTCTATGTGTAAATATTTTTGATACAGCACGTATTACTGCACTTCCCAATCTTAGGGAAACAGTTTCTTCCACTGTATTTTTAGGTCTTTTCTGAATAATGAAGCATTCTGGACTTATTCTCCATAGAAACAAAGACGTGACAAGGACACTGGTATACTATTCATCATGGCCAGGACCTTGCCACTACAGGGCAGTCTGGGTGTGCTGCCACTGTGCTGTGTAGCTAGGTAGAATTTGAATTGGCAAACGTTGCCTTCCCGGGCAGGAGCTCTACCTGTTCAGTGCATTCATCTAATGCCAATTTGACATTTCCAATGCTATTTTGTCGAAGGATCCAAGCACACAATATGCGCTTAAAATGATTACCTCAGCACATTTAAAAAAATACATATACGTAGTATCCTTAGGCATGGGCTAAGTTTGGCTGATTATCAATATTCGTTCTATAGTGATTTATTTTGAGTGTATAAACCAGTTCATTTTGCATATTGAATGAATTCTTACCATCACAGGTTGGGAGTGGATGACTCCACCAGTGGTTTTTTTCACATAGAAGAGGCTCTTCGTGACTCAGCCTGTATCCTGGATCACAACTAAATGAAACAGTAGATCCAATGGAGAAATCGTGACCATAGCGGCGGCCATGTACAGGTATGCCAGGGTCCAGGCAAGAATAGGTGTTCACTGTAACGCCTGAGAAACAAAGGGAATATAACAAAGAGTAAGCTTGATGGGAATCAGACTTGCTGAAATTCATTTCTGTCTTCAAACAATTGTGAATTATAATTTTCACAAACAAATTAATGTGCCCAGAGCTTTATTTTAAAAACCAGCAATTTATTTAACAACTCTGTTTTGATATTCCCTTTGACATTGCCACAAAGAGTAAAATCGGGTCATTTACTGATATATGAACTTGAGAATATTTAATTATCTATCAAACTTTGTGCTATTATAAACTATATATATATATGCAATCATAGCATTAATTAATGTTTCTTGAGTTTATTAGATTCCAGGAACAACTCTAAAAATTTTGCAAAATTTGCTTCATTTAGTCCTTAAAAGAATTCTAGGAAATTAATTTCATTATTAAAACTTTATTTGATTGCTAGGTGACTTTGACTTTGGAGCCCTTGTCCATAACCAATCATATTTACAATGTTTTCTGAAATTTTTAATCAACTTTTATATTTGAACTTTATCATTTTGATAAAATATATATATAAAAAGAAGAGTAGAGGCAATTTGCCGTATATGCAAGTATGAACAGCAGTACCTTTCTAAGTAAAACAGTGCTATTGCTCTGGTGGCTACTTGTTGAGATTTTCAACAGCCTCAAATCTTCCCTGAGATTTCTAATTCTTAGCTGGGAACATACCATGACTATGCTTTTCCCTTAACAAGATATGGCTTCCCGGCTTTGGCCCTATTGACTTTTTGGGTAGAATAATTCTTTGCTGTGGGGCTGTCCTGTTCATTGTAGTGTGTTTAGCAGCATCCCTGGCCTCTACCTGCTAGAATGCCAACAACACTCCTGTAGTCATGGCAATCACAAATGTCTCCAATATTGCCAAATGTCTCCTGGGGTAAGAAAATACCTGCAGTTAACAATTGGGGTATAAGGTAAAATAAATAATTCTTATTCTTTCTAAGAGGGAGATTTAAACAATGAATCACTGCTGTTTTTATAATCCAAAAAAATAACAATTAGCATTTTCAAAAATTACATCTCATATTAAATCATCCACATGAGTAAATATTTATTTGTGTTAGCTACCCAATTTTAAAATGAAGCTAAACAAAATACTAAAAGAAGTCCCATTTTAAAGAGGTAAACTGTACATTTTAAGTATATTTGTCGACCATATTCATTTCATTTCATTGCTGTTTTAAATGAGCAACTAAAATATAACAGAAAATTTTATGTTGAACACATTTACTTTTACCTGCTAATTTCCTCTTCTAAATATGACTTCTAGGCCCCCAAGGCTTTGAAATCCTCATTCATCTTTGAATCCCTCTCAGAATTTTTTCCTCCACAAAATATGTCTGAAATCCACCCTCACTGAAAAGCATAATGTAATTTATTCTCTTACCCTACCCAAGGCATTAATCACTTCAAGTCTATAAGACAAACAGTAATGTCTGGCTTTTCTCTCAGTTATCTTTTATCTCCAATCTGTTCTATATACAATTTTGGACATATATATCCCTAAAACTTATAATTTCATTGTTTTTGAACCCTACTGTTAATGGTGTAAGTTCAACATCAGCACCATTAAAGACTCCCAAACTGAACTCACTATTCTTAATTTCCATTATCTCCCAATAGTTATTTTTCATAGTCAGGTGAATCTCCTTACTAATTTTACACTTTATTTCTCTGCCACAAATACCCTCAATTTTCCCCTTAATTTACACAATCTTCTCAAAGTTTAACTGACAAGTTCAGATCCACTCTCCTTCAAATCTTGATTTTCTAATGCTCCAGCTCATATATAACTTTCCTTTATTCAATACGTTTATGTTGCAGTGATATCTTAAGAAATTAGGGAAGAGGGGGTTTGAAGAGGTCAGTCGCAAAAATTTATAGTATGGTAAAAGCAAATCAAACAAATTTAATTATCCCAAAGTGATTTTAATTGTTTCAGATTACTCAGAGTAGAGGTCAGTGAAGAGTACAGGTTAATCCTTTGATTTGTCCTTCTTGTCTCTCCAATTGAAGGATGACATAAGATGATACATTTATTTTATGTTCCCTGCTGTACTATGTGCATCCATATATAGAGAAAGACAGAGTGGGGTGAAAAGTGCCCCTGGAAAGGTAATAAAATGAAAGTCTAGATTGCAAACAGTATAGCATTACAAAAAATCTTTCCCATAGAATTTTGGTCCTCTGGAGAAATCCAGTTTTCTTTTTCAAACAAATTTAATTTTAAAAAAAAAATAGAAATTCACCAAACACCAAATATATTTTTAAAGTTTTAATTAGTGTAATAAAGAAAGTTTTACTCTACTGGCTTGGAATGGTTTGTTTTAAAAAGACACTTTGGTGACATTCAGCTTGGGAAACTTATCAAGTGACAACAGAGAAAGTTTTTTGTTTGTGTTCCTGATAAGAAAGCATTCCTGATATTAGAGATTATTTCAGAATAGTAAGTAAACCACAAGACTGAATAAAATAAAAATGAAAGAAAGTTATCTCTTGGAAGCTAATTTAAGAATAAAGTTATTGCCTCCTGGCAAATTTGACCAAAATCAATATTGTGTCTCTCATCTACTTCTCCTAGCTTGGCCTCCATTCTGCCTTTTTGGGAACTAGCCCTCGATAATAACTTGGACTACGTCACCAAGGGCCTAGAGGTGACAAACTTGTTGACTGTGACAAAGGCCCTGTGCCTCGATCAAACTTTGGCAGGCTCCTCTGAATTCTCGTTTTGACTAAGCGTCACCCCTGGACTCTGTCCATGGCCCATTTAGTCCAGTTTTAGCAAAATTCCTGTTATGTCAGTTTATTGAAAATCCCCCAACCTTGATGTCTGAATAGACTCCTCGTTCCTCCACCCTCAATATTGTATAACCCGGGCCTGCCTTCAGCAAAAATCCTGTCTTGGTAGGTTAGGCCAAATTCCCCCAACCTCTAATGTTCCCTCTGCATTTTCCTCCCACTGATTTCCACCCTGCTCCTTGGCTATAAATCCCCCCTTGTAGTCAGAGTTGAGCTCATCTCTCTCCCCTAATACAACAACCCCATTGTAGTAAAAGTCTGCTTTACTGTCCTTCACAAGTGTCATAAATCATTTCTTCTTTGGTAACAAAAGAATACTTTTGAGCTTGACTTCCTGGTTTTATCTCTCATCTGATAAGTTTTTATAGGAAAAACATAAAAGCTATCATTTATTGACCACTTACTGAATCTTAGCTGTTATAATAACATGTGTTATTTTGCATGTGTGTTTTCATTTAATCTTTAAAATAGCCGTGTGTCTGACACATGATACAGACCACATACCTTGGCTGAAGTGGGATTGAATGTGATTAATTGGGCATAAGATATAGCAATGGACTAAAAGAAAAGGCGTCTGCCTGCCTATTTGTGGCATACTGATAAAAATGAATTGCTAGTAAGAATTCATGTTGGATACGATTTCAAAAAAAAATGATTCTACTCTGACTCAGCTTTAATAAATACATATTAAATTAAGATCTCAGTTAAGGTCTTTTAGTTCATTTGAATTCTCAAGTATACGTTAATCCTCTTGTTGCATTTTAGAATAATGTTTAGAAAATATACTTCTATGCCATAAAGTTCTAAATAAAGGAAAGAATATAATTAAACAATGTTGTGGATAAGAAGAATTAAAAAAAAAAAAAGCAGTGAATATATATTGATTATGGTTTTAAAGACCCATGAGTCCACTGACCAGATCTACTGGAGACACACCCAATATGGATTATAAAGTTATAAATATCAAATGCAAAAACCTTTTCTTAAGGGCGAAGGTGTAATACGAGACTTGGATATAATAAGAAGTGGTATCTATCTGCACTTGATATCTTGCAGTGACCCTCTTAAAGGTGCTGCTAGATCCTTTCACCAAAACTGTTTTTCATGCAAAGATATGGCAATGTATTTCTAGATGAAAACAGATACATATATAAGTTTATGTGTATAGACACACCCATACATCATATGTAATATATCCACACATGTATAAATATGTCAGATGCTTATAAATAACACAGAGACTTGTTGTTATGTATATACTAATATCAATGTTTAAAAAAATATATGACATGTTTTAGACTTTTTGAACAAAAAATACCTTTCAAGTGAGATTATTATAAGCTAATTCTAGCACTGTAAATTACACCTTGTTTTTAATTGTTTTAATATATAGACTATGACCAATTATGTTAGCCATATTTAAATATGTGTATATATTTTACTTTTCAATGTAATATAATTTTCAATACTTTATACAAAATAAAATTTAATATTTTCAATGGGAAATGTGTGCAATCAGTGTGGGTAAAATATAAAAGAGTGATTGATTTTATGAAGTAAATGCTAAAAGGATTTGTCAATATTCATATACATCTTAGACTGATGTTTACTGACTGCACAAATAACTAGTACATGAGCTCATTTTTAAAAAATTTATTTGATACTTCTGACATTTCTTTAGTATTGCCTTTCTTAATGATATTAGATATTGTTGGAAAATCTATTGCAGAATTTATTAAAATATACACCTTGTAAACCATTAGCATTCTCATAGGCCAAAGAGAGCTTTCTTTTTTTTATATATATATATTAATCTCCTAGTTCTCTTAGAGATACAATGGTCAAAGGTAAAATCAAATGTAGGGAAAACAAAATTATCAAAAAACACTTTGGCATTACTTACTTTCATAATGAATCTTGAAACCATTATTAGAACGGCTGTTGTCTGTTGTAAATAGGAGGTATATAAAATTACTGCTACTAAATAGAAACTGGGGCACTTGTGTGCCATTGTAAGATCCAAGCAAGGGTGACAGAAGATTTGGCCCATCATGAACTTCCAGAACATCATAATTTAGTTCAGTCTGAAATCTAAGATTAAGAGACACATATGAAAATGCAGTATTAGAATAACACTATAAAGGAAAATAATACCTTAGATTACTATTTAAATTACTTTTGAAAATGTTTACCATTTTTATATTATACTTCTCTTTAGCTTATCTAATATATAAGACCCCCATCATTTGCAAATACCAAAGTTATAAACTCTTATTCCTAGATAGAATTGTCACTAAGAAGGTATGTGTATCTATTTGTTGTTCATAAGATTTCTTTCAAATGTTATGGATTGTCTGTCCTCAGTAAATAAATGGCCTTTTTACTACTGAGGAGTATTTTTGGAGTAAGCATTCTTTGCCTTCCTTATTTCAATGGAAAAGTATGTGATTTATATTGACTCTTCATTAAGAAAATCAGATTTTCATCTTATTTGTATATATATTTCAAATCTGACCTCTGCTTTATATAGTGGTTTTTTTGACAAATATTCTTGCCATTAAAATGTTTCTATAGTTTTTATTTCAAAACAGTAGTTCTAATTATAAGTAGGTAGTAATAATGATGATAGAGTTGATGTTTACTAAGTGCCTGATGATAAAATACTTTATATTATTTACCTAATCCTCCCACTCGCCCTATAAGTTGGCTCCTATTATAATACTCTCTTTGCAGATAAGAACATTGAGGCCTGCAGCACTTAAACAGTATTACGTTTTTTTAAATGACAGAGCTATCCCTCAAATCCGGGTATCTGTTCCCAACCATTACACTATGCTGGCTGGTTTTATTTTTATATTCCTGGTTGTTGTTAATCCTATCATTTTCAATCTTTTAAAAAGGCACCATTGTATTATAAAATGCAATCAACACAGTGCTACTTTTAACATGCATAACATATTAATAAAAATAGCATTTTGTATTCCTTCCTTCCGTTTCAAGATTATGG
The DNA here is from genome assembly GCF_001890085.2 of Hipposideros armiger. Lineage (NCBI taxonomy): Eukaryota > Metazoa > Chordata > Mammalia > Chiroptera > Hipposideridae > Hipposideros > Hipposideros armiger. Next base: position 787,307 of record NW_017732021.1, on the reverse strand, counting down.
TATATTCTGAATCTGAATTACAAATCTTTGCTATAGAAAAACTTCACGTGGTATTGTGGAAAACTGAATATCTTACTTCTTTGCCCACGATGATCCTGAAGTCCAGGATCTGTCCTTTGGCTGTCCTTACCAAGATTTTCCTAGAGATCTTTCAGTGTTCAGCTTAAATATGCCCACAGAAAGCCCTTCCCTAACATCAATTTCAATTAGTTCTATGATACTGCCACAATTTACTGTGCCTTTTGTGACACTAATCACAGTTGTGTTTGCTTGTTGTTGTTGTTTTTTAAATTTTTATTGGGGAACAGTGTGTTTTTTCAGGACCCATCAGCTCCAAGTTAAATAGTTGTTTCAATCCTGTTGTGAAGGGCGCAGCTCAGCGGCCCATGTGGGGATCGAACCGGCAACCTTGGTGTTGTGTGCACTGCAATCTAACAAACTGAGCTAACTGCTGCCTTGTGTTTGCTTGTTTGATAACTGTTTCCTTTAAGAGTCTATAAACTCCATGAGGTCAGACAGTGTCAGTATTTCTCAACTGTCTGCATACAGCAGACAAGCAATAAATATTTATTGAATAAGTGTACATGAATGAATGAATGTATTTTAAAGGCAAAATTATTTTTCTTTTCTCTAGGGCTGTTACTAAATTAACAGAAACAAACAAACAAAAAAACACACAAAACACTCAATATACTTGGACACTGCACTTTTAACCATGCATTGTCATCCTGGTAAAATGTACCTTTCAATACATTTTTGGTAACTAGTTATCTCTAGTACACTTTAAAACATAATTTTCAGTTGAAATGTACACCAATTTTCAGATAACCACTTTTACTATCATACCTAACAGGTTTTTCCAGCATTGCAACATTAAACTACATTATTCTTCAAAAAAAAACCAACCAGACCAAAAAAAAATCAAAACCTGATCAACACAAATTGAATGGAAAATTTAAAAATTAGAAACTTCATTTCATTATAAAATCTCTGATAGGATTGTGAACATGGCATATCAGTAGTCAAAATTGAGTGTGTAATTTAATGCTCTTTAAGAAGTACAATTGAAATACTTTCCAATATGTACCACTGTTACATCCTATTAAACAACATATTTAATGAAATGAATGGATTGCATAACTTTATCTTACTTTTTATTTTGCTACCTGGAATATACTGTGTTTTTCTAAAATACCTTTTCCAATAATATAATTTAGAATAGGAAGTGTACACAAACACACACACTTGCAGCTGTGCATTGTGAACCCATTATTTGGTTGTTTCGTAGTCAGTCTATTGTAGTATTATAATTGAAATTTCATTTTGATAGCTAATCAGCTAATAATAATCAAATTAAAATGCACAGAAGAATCAGGGATTACACTGAATTGAAACATAAAGAAACGTAATTCTTAATAGAACAGGACCATTAACTGGTGATATACAGAACATTGGTAAGTAGGAGTAAATCTTTAAAAAGAATATCATCACAGATTTGTCCTAAGGAACTATAAAAATGCTTTATAATAACAAAGGAAATGGAATAGGGTTACATAATAATTTGAATTTCTTTCTTTTTTTTTCATTTTGTGTTTTAAGATAGCTGTATAAATTTCTCATGAATTCTCTCAATCTAATGTTCATTTGTTTATGACATTAAATTTATTATCATAAATAAATGTTATAGAACCACTAGATGATATTAAAAATGAAACTGGATCTAATGTTTTTCAGTTTTTGTCACCTTTTAAAAACATTCCTGATGCAACTGAAATCCATTTTGATCAAATTGAGATTGTCCTCATTAATTTAAAAAGAAAATTGCTCTCTGGGAGACTGATGCTGATAGCTTGTGGTCAAGTAGTTGAGGACAGGAGAAGGAATAGAAAGGAACAGAAAAGAAACAGGCTTAGGATAATTAATGGTAAAATTACTTTAGTTAGGAGCTGTCAAATATTGAGAAAATTTAGGAAAACTGGAACAAAACAAAACAAACATTTCTCTGCATATCTGAGGATAACACTTGTTATCAGTGTTCGGTTGTTAGGAAGAGACAAACATTAAAAAATTGCCCATGTTCATAGGTGTTATAGTTACTTTGTTTTGTATTTGATAAAAAAATATAGTTCGGAAAATTTCACTGACATGCTACTTTGGGCAATCTCAATAAGCTAACTAGCAGCTAATATATTTGTAATGTTTTTTAGTTTTTTTCTGGAGATTACTTCTAACCAATTGCTACATTTGAGAATCTAGGAAACACTGCAAAATAGCTATGCTACCATCTTAATTATATTATCTAATATTTAAAAATTTCCTTTTCAACCAAATTAAGTTATTCATGAGTACTAGAATGCAAGTGACATAATTCTGTAATAAATACAATTGATTATTTGTAACCAAATTCTATAAACATAGATTCTCGGAATGAGAGGGACTATTAAAGAGTTGTCAACCAGTATCTTTATGAGAGCTTGGCTGTAATTCAGAAGAAAACAAGGTTTTTCAAGAATATAATTCTTGTTAGATATTTCTGAGGTATCTTGTTTCTTAAAACAATTGTCAAGGGAAAAATTAAGCACTAAGATGTTATAAGGTCACTATAAAAGGAAGTGACAGATGTACATATTTCTGATTTCAAATTATTTTATGCTACCACCGGAATGGATAAAACTCTTATTTGTTTTTTAACCTAATCAAGCCCCTGGCTCATTGCTTTGCTACTGAGTTATGAATAACCATGTGACAGCTCTTTACCACGTGGATTATTTTAAAGGAACCAGTTTTCTGACAAAGCACATGGAGTGCAGACAGCCCTAATAGAAAATCTCATACCCCTAAAGTGTCTTAGGAAAGAAGAAATGGGAGAAGGTCTTTAAATATAATTTTCAGTTCAAATAGCTCCAACTCAAGAATCATATGTGTGTGTGAGTGTGTGTGTGTGTGATTGTAAAATTCAATCATCAGAGCATAATTCTAATATATATATTTATATATTTATATGCTTACCACATGAATACAATGCTTACAGAGGTTTCTTTTTCTTTTTTTTTT
>NW_017732021.1:782747-783653 GCF_001890085.2 Hipposideros armiger | reverse complement strand
AAAAAATTAACTTGAAAACTGACTGAAGTGTTAAAAGTGGGCAAACAGTCTGAAACATTCAAGGCACAACAGTTGACTACTGCAGTAAAATTACATATTGATTTGGGAAATAAAATGGAGAAGGTCAAGTATTTTTTTAGATAATATATATTTTTCAAAGGTAGAAAAATGTTTCCAGAGACCTTTCAAATGTAATTTTGATAGAGTGTCCGGGTTCAGCTTCAATCACCCATTCACAATTCAAAGAGTCTTTATAGTATCCTGGCCATCCTGGTGAGAGTATCAATCCACTGGGAGCTGAAAAATGGCCACCGCACGGAGCTAAAACAAGAAATCAGAAAGCGAGAATAGAACTTTTAGAACAAGTTGCAGAAATGATTGTTAATACTAACTATACTTTTTAAAATGAATCTCTGCATGGACTTGTTAAATGCTAGTTCACAATGTTTTGAAAGTAAAAGTGCATCTGGTCCTTCTATTATTGAGCGGTTATTTTCTTAAAAAAGTAAATTGCTTTTAAAACTATGGCATAGCTACACGCTCAGCATATCAGAAGAACTGATCATCCTCAAATCTCCCAATAATATCCCTTAAATACATTCTTGTGTCTCCATTATCTTCACTTTCAAAGTTTGAAAAATAAAGTTAAGTTGTTAGTTTTAGTTTCTCTTTCATCTTCGGCTTTATGTTATCAAGCACTGCTAATTCATGCTACATACTGTCTAAAAGTTTATTTTCCTTTTGTCGAGAGTCTCTACTACAATTTTGGCCTTCATCAATTCACTGATCTTCCTAATACTCCGTCTGCTAATTTCTCTCTTGCTTCAGTCTAGCTGTCAGAATCATGTTCTTCAAATTACAGTTTCATCATACCATTCATTGCCTTTCCTAGACATGTATTTTGAT
>NW_017732021.1:773904-778172 GCF_001890085.2 Hipposideros armiger | reverse complement strand
TAACTTGCCAAATTGTTTCAACTAGACAGCTTTCCCTCTCTTTAATCTGCCAGCTTTCACCAATTCTCTTTCTCTTGCTCAATGGGCACAAAAGACAGATCAACAAGTACACTGTATAGTTTGATATTCATCTGGGGAGTCTAGTTCCTCTTTCTCACAGGCAACTCCATTCTCTATGAGGGATTCTTTCAGAGCCTTTCTCCTCAACCTGGCTGGAAGAAAAGGAAGCTAACATCCCCCTTCCTGTAGGGAGGTAAATAAAAATCCAAACAACTTTTGACTCCAACAGTTACAGATGGGACAGTTATAGACAGACGATAGATAGATGATAGATAGATAGACAGACACAAATGTAGATCACAATCTCCCTTACTTTTCTTTTGTTACTTATATAAATTGGGAGTCATATGCCTGAGATCATGACTGAGTGAGACAAGTTAGTTAAAATCCACTTAATAAATCATGAAGGGGGTATCCGGACCTCAATTTTTTTTTTTGAGGGGGATAGTGAATCTTTTTTCTCTTTAACTGGAGATCTACCTTGCCAATCCCAAAGTAAAAAAAAATTTGTCTTTACACCTTGTTATGCATTTTGCGCCTATCGTTTTTCTTGTCAGGGAGACTACAAGGATAACAATATTGAAATTAATTATAAGTCTCTAGAAAGAAGGAACAACTTTTCTTTGTTTTAACTTAGTGTCTTAATTAAACCAGCAGCTTTGAGCCAATAGCATTCACCTGACTCTTCCAATGTATTTCATGAGGGTAATCCTCTTTATCTATGAAGAATTGCAGTGAATATATTACGTCCTAATTATATTCAAGAACATGAACATGTAATCCAGAAGGCCAATATTCCATTTTACATTTTTGTTGAGGAATTGCTTTTGATCAAAGAGGGCATTGCTGGCTACAGTTCAGAGGGCATGGGAGACAAAGGGCCCAGGAAATAAAGAAGAGAAGCAGAAAGTATACATATATGCATCAAAGCCTTTGAGTCCTAGAAGAGAAAGGACTATGAAGAAACTACTCCGTGGGCACAGGCGAACTGAACAACAAACCATATCTACAGACCTGAATAGTGGCAAGGACAGTTAGGAAGCTATCTCAGTAACCTGGACCAGAGATGATGGTTGCTGGGACCAGGATATGAGCAGTGGAGAAAGTAAGAATTAGACGGGTTTTGGATATATGTCAAAGGAAGAGCTAACAGGCTTTTTTTGTTGTTGTTTGTTTGTTTTTCCTGATAAGTTGTGTATGGCTGTGATAGAAAGAAAGGAGTCAGTAATTACACCAAGAATTTGGGCCTGAATTACTAGAAGAAGAGAGTGCTATGAATGAGGATGGAGAAAGTCTGTGACCGTAGCAGGTTTGCAGTGATTGGGGGAGAGCAGATCAGTTTTGGACAGTTTGAGGTACCTATTAAACATCTAAGTGGAGATGTTGAGTAGGAAGCTAAGTATATGAGTCTGGACTTCAGGGCAGAGTATTAGGTTAGATGTATAAATTTGAGACACATAAGCTCTTAGATGTTATTTAAAGTTGAAGACTGGATGAAAATTATCGATAAAGTAGAAATAGAGAAGAGAAAATATCCATGACCTACCTCTAGAACACACACTAAGAGAGATCACACAGGTGAGGAGAAACCAGGAAGAGAGACTAAAATGAGCTTGAGTAGTATGTTTGATAAAATGAAATTGAACAAAGTATATAATTTTGGACTTGTATAACTTTTTTCATGAACAGATGACTAATTTTACAATGTTAAACTATTAAAGAACATTTCAGATTTTGAAACAAAATAATGAATACATTTTGACCCAACTCTCATTTTTGGTCTGCAAATAAATCCTTCTCATCTNATAGAGAAACATTCAAGAAAAAACAAAAAAACAAAAACAGATGTAGAAATATGCCCAAAGCAGAAAGCAGTACAGAATATAAGATGAAAAAAATAAATAAATAAATAAAATAAAAAAACTTTGGAACAAAAAACTAATAACAAATATTAATAACAAATATTTGAATGTGTAAAGAGGAACCTAAACATGATATGAATAATGATACAAACAAAAACGCAAAACTTATTGCCCAACCTTGTAATTTTGCCACCTTCATGTACTGCTTGTAATATATAGTTAATAATTTTCTTTAAATGGACACTTTTATTTTAATTTAAATGACCTCTTTAGACTTGCTCTAAGCAAGAATATCTATTCTTTTGTGTACAGTTATATTGTTTTTTGCGAAATGCCTGAAAATAAATATGTAGCTACTGAAATTTAAGAAATGCTTATACATTTAACACCTAAAATAAGCTTGTATACCTCCAGGTAGAAAGGTACTATAATTTAAAAAAGACTTTTTTAAAAGTCAGTAAGTAACTATCCCTGATTAAACAATGGAAACTTGGAATATAAGAAAACAGAAAGATCAAGACCATATGAGATATTTTCCAAGTCCCATTCATTCATTAATTAATCATTTACTTATTCATATTTCCGTTATGCAACAAAAAATTGTATGTCTGGTATGTGCCTGTGTGGTATTTACACTACTTCTACTAATTAACATTTATTGAATGTTTCCTATGTGGCAGCTGCTGTGTGTAAGAAGTCCCTTAGACTATTTTACATAATGCTCAAAATAATGCAGGCATATATGTCTTATTATTACAGATAAGAGCATTGATATGTAGAGAATTTAAATAATTTGCATATCGGCTATAGCAAGGATTTGAACAGAGGCAATTTGACTTTAGAAATTTCTTTCTAATGTCATGAAGATACTCTTCTTCCTTTCTTTATAATGTCCATGTGCAAAAGACAGAAATATAAACAAAAAGTAATAATGTCATAAATTCTATAAAAAAAAATATGTCCATTGGACAAGAGGTCTGTCTGAAAGAGGGCATGAAGTCTTCATGGAAGAAATTCTGTGTAATTTGACTCTTTAAGGATGTGAGAGTTCACCAGGACAAAAAAGAGAGGATATTGTAAATGAAAGCAACAGCATGTGCAAAATGTACAAAGTCGAGTTAACACAATGTTACTTTTTTAGGGAACCAAGAAGTGATGGGAGATGAAGAAATACGAGTAGAAAAAGGACCTATATTAATAAAAGATGAAGGGGAATATAGTTAATAATACTGATAAGTTTGCACAGTGACAGATGATTACTAGAATTAATGGGGGGATCACATTGCAAGGTATAATAATGTCAAATCACTAGATTGCACATGTGCAAATTAATGTAAGTAATATAATATCGGGCTGTTGGAAAAGTGATAACGTATTTTTTCTATGTTTTTCATTGCAAAAATGCATCATGACTTTTCCGACAACCCAATGTTTTATACCAACTACACCTAATTTTAAAAAATAAGTAAATAAAAAGTAAAGCGAACCATAGGCATTTGAAAAATTTCGGGCAAAGAATACATACACATATATAGACAAAGAATAAGATTTTCATTGCAATGCAAGTTGTGTGTAAGATGGACTAAGGCAGTGAACCTGAAGTTGGCGAGATCAGTTAGGAGGCCGATACAATTATCTAGGAAAGGAACCATCAGATTCTGAACTACATACAGTGGTTATAAGGAAGGGCAGAATATGAGAGATATTTAGGAAGCAGACTCAAAAGCATTTACTGATTACATGCAATGAGTAAGCAAAAGAAAGGTGTCTAAAGTGGCCATTGGGCCCCTGCCATGTACAGCAGGATGAATGGCGATGCCTGTTCACCAAAATGGGGAACGCAACACCGGAAGGAGTTTTATGTAGAAAGATAACAAGATTCAGAGCTGAGATGAAAAGGTCTGGGGAATATCACAAGAAACAACAGAAACATAGAATCCCGAGCTCTTGGCCATATCAGGTTTCATGGAGTTGGAGTGCTGACTCATTGTTGTGTTACTTGAAGTAGAATTAAACAACTACAAAATGCCCAGCATGTTTTAAGACCTGTATGAAAGAGTCACAAGTGCTGCAGACTATCTTCTGACAAAATCCTCTAGAGTAAAAATGCTACGGAATTCTATGGTTCCACAGCAGGAGGTTTCTTTCATCTGAGAAGTGGCACTTAGGTGCTCAGAAGGGGGTTGGGCACTGGGAGGGCTGGTTTTATGGGGGGGAGGGGGTCTGGCTGTAAGAGATTTTACAACGTGAACATTCTAACATCTGGCCTGATAGATAGCCTCTCTGTGGAGTTGCACATGACAAAATCGAGATGCCGCATCAGGGATTATCAAAGAGTGACAGTCC
>NW_017732021.1:771789-773828 GCF_001890085.2 Hipposideros armiger | reverse complement strand
ATATTTACCATTTATTAATGTACGTCTTTTAATAAGAGCTTTTTTTAAAGGAAATGTCTAAATAGTTTCTAAAAACTATTTTAACATGGAACATTAAAAATGTGATTTGTTTAACTATATATGTCTAATATCACTAATATTTTAAGAGAAAGATAATAGCAGTCCTGGTAGAACAATGCATTCCCTACTATGGTTTTTCGTGCACAATCATGACGGGGTTATATTTTCCACGGGCTGTTGTGCTTACCTCCACATCTTGGAATTGGTCCACTCCACATCACTTTTCCATCCATAAGAATACATGTAATTGTTTCTGTTCCCTGGGTTTTAATAAATCCTTCTTCACAAATAACTGAAATCGAACTTCCTAATTGAAAGTTGTCCCCAAACCTCCGTGCATTGATTGGTATTCCAGGATCTGGACACTCATTATGACCAAATGCTTGAGAACAGCAAGCAAAAAATAAAAAAATCAGACAGGAAGAGAAAAACAGTTGAGTATCTGGGGTGAGAAAAAGTGATTTTTAATAAAAGGTTATGTTTATTTCTAGAAAAGCCCTTATTTATAAAAAAAAAAAAATGGAGGCTCTGCTCTGACCATACCTATTTTCCCATGATGTGTAATAGGTGTGATTATTTTAAAATATGAATTTCACTCTATAATTTCAAAATACAACTCTTTCTGCTTATTTGCTGGAGATCATTAGGTTTAACCTATGTAAAAATTTCCAGGAAAATCTAGTCAGAATTCCAATTAATGTGAATAAAGAGCTTTAGAAGTGTTATCTCATTTAACATTTAGAACAGTCTGATGAGCAAAAGTATCATCATTTATGCTGTGACAATCAGAAAAATTAAGTAGCTTGCCTCAGAGGATAGAGTTAGGATTGAAATGTATCTTCTGGTCTGGCTTTTAAATTTTTTTCTCAACAGCATATTGTATCTTGGGTTATTTGTCTCCTGACTCTCAAGAGAGTAAGAGTTATTGAGTTCAGGGCCACTNACAGCCAGTTATATTCAGGCTACAGTCTAAGCCTGAGAGGGGAGTCACTGACTATCACTAAACTGAGTTAGGCTGACTATGGAATTCAACGTGAATGATCCAATGCTGATTAGAATGATTAATGCACTGTGCTTCCATTAGCAAAACTGAAAGATCATAAGGCTTTAAAAAGCATCTAATCTTTCTTCCTCATGAGGAAATTTGATCAACCCATTCTAGAGAAAGAGGTTCACATTTTCACAAAAATAGCCTAAATCTATCCTTAGTTAATGCATCGACGGTGAACTTCAGGTCAGTGAATAAAATGTATAACCCAATTCTGTTCAACGATTGTATTTAAGCTATCTGAAATTAATCTAAGTTCAGCTGTGGGATCATAGAGCTGCAACACATCATGATCTCATTTCTCCCTCTTGGTCTGAACAATCCTTATTCAAGGACTATGGCACATAAAAAGTTTCCTTTTAGTTTTCTCACACATTTCCCACAGTCTTAGGGTTGAAGACTGGTTGACACGGGTGTAACATCAATTTGTCAATATGTCTAAACTTCCAGACAATTGCCATACAGAGGAATTGGGGGAGAGGGCTAACTTTGAGAGGGTTGAAGTCTGGGTTTTCTTATTAAAACATTTTATACTGACTTCCTCTGCTCTATAAGTTCCAATTTAAAAAATAAGTCTCTACTCTCCAATTTTAACAGACAGCAACCCATACACAAAAGCAACTTTTAATGATGCATTCAATTTGGAAATGTTTTGTGTGAAGAAAATATATGTAGAAATTTATTTGCATTCATCAGAAAATATAAACATGTACATATTTCACCTATGTAAAATGTTTAATATAATGATAGTACAAAAGTTTTAGCTAAAATATTAAGCGTATATTGGAGGCAGTGATAGTGCCCTAAAAGATAATCTATAATAAGTAACAAGCAAAACTTTTCTGTCAAAATATGGAAGGCATAAAGAACAAAGAAGATAGGCACAGAGGGCTCCCAGACATAGTTCTTTGTGGAAATGGAAGAGGCTTGG
>NW_017732021.1:762887-765089 GCF_001890085.2 Hipposideros armiger | reverse complement strand
AGCTGGTGTGCGTGATTCCTTTCTAGCTCTACTTTGTAGAAATAGATGATACAGAAAACATAAACTTACTGTTATAAGTGATGTTAAAGCCACGTCCTGACATTGAATGGTCAGCTTGAAATTCCAATCGGAGTATATGACTATTACTAGTAAGGTGGGAAGGCACCTCAGCTCCAGTAAAAGTTCCAAGAATTGGGGATTCGGGGGAGTCACCATCTTTAACAGCAAGGAAGTCAAACTGGGATTCCAGATCGAAGTCATTAAAAGAAAGGTGTATCCGACTCCCTGGATCAGAGATTATTGTCCAGATGCAGTTTAAATTATTTCCATACCCTTCTGGGTAATCAGGAGAAAGGACCGTTCCCATTGGTGCAGTAAAGTTAGAGAGGCAAGGAACTGTTAAAATAAGATTATAAAATACAATAAATATTCAAAAGTAATGTGTTACCTTATTTTGCCCTATCCTACAATTCAGATAAATACAAGTTGAAAAAAATAATATTGGACAATGTGAAGTATTTTATAAGACAGAAAAGTTACCATTTTTACCTATTAGAAAAGGTAACTAGTATATTTGATGACCGTATGCTTAAATATGCACAAAACAGAGTTGGAGCAATAGCAGCAATTTATTTGAGATTTATCATGTTCATGTTAGAGTGCTGTGCAAAGTTTTTGTTTCTGTGCCTCAAACATAATATTGGAGAAGCAGAGATTTCATAGAAAGCAATAATGTCCCTGACATAATTAAAGACACAAAATAGTATGGGACTATTAACAGAAATGGAATGATGTTTCCCAGGGAAAACTCGTAAGGAGTGTGGTGATACAGTGAGTTTCATCCTACTATGGTCAGGGAATGCTAGGATAGGTTAGAACATAGATAAAAAAGATGAATTAACTTTTATAATGGACACCATTGGTGGCTAACACTGGAAAAGCAACTAAACTCTCACACCATACTTAGACGAAGTAAGCTTTTTTTAACTTTTAAAAACATCTGACTTAATGGTTCCCATAGAACATTTAGAAAGCAGAAGATGGATAAAGAAATAGAAAATGATCTATTACACAGAGAAAATCATTATTAAAATAATGATGTATTTTCTTCTAGTAATTTTTATTACATGTTTTTAACAAAATTAAATTCAACAATTTTATACCAAATTTTATTTACAAAGGACATGAAAATAAAGTATGTAAATAAACCTCAAAATATTTTGCTAAATTTCTGTCTAGAAAGTTACATTAATTTATACTAAAATATAACAGAAATGTATTAGAGAGAACAACACCCCTAGCAACATAAAACCATGAAAATTTACCTTTCTTATTTTATAAGAAAAATGACATCTGTACAAATTGGCACTTCTTTGCCTACTAGTGAATCTAAAGATTTCTCATATGTTTGTTGGCCATTCATATATTCTCTCTTTTGGGAATTATCTGCTCATGAACACTGATCATTTAAGATTATGAATTCTTCCTTTACAGTATTCACACCATATTACAATTTGCACATTTTGTTATTTTGTTAGTATTTTATTATAATTTATTTTACCTTGAGTATTGAAAGTCATAATCTCTGCATTTTTTTCATTGCTTTTAAGTTTAGATTTTTAACTTTCAGAAATTGGACCACTATCTATCTATCTACAGAAATATAAAGAAAAAAATTAAATTATATCTACGTGTATATGTAAAATATGTAAAAAAAATAATAGAAATTATATGTATTATCACTCTTATCCTTTTTTCATACGTAATTTCTAACTTAAATTTGCTTTTCCTATATGGAATGATGTTAAAAGTTGAAACCCGGGCTTGGAAACTGATAGTCATTGGGCTGAATCCAGGCTGCAAATGTGTTTGCATTGATTTTTTCTTATGCCCCAATAAAAATATGAAATAATTTTAAAAATCATCACACTTGATGGGAAAAAACCTGGATTTTTAGCTTCTCTTGAAAAGTCCATACACTCCAGTTTCCTGTCACTTCCTTTATGGGCACACCACACGTGTTCCCTCTTCACACGTTCACCTGCTTGCATCCTGGAATCATTTGATTCTGTAACCCTTGATCTAAATTAAGCGTCAGCAAACCTTTTCTGCAAAAGGACAGAGAGTAAATGCTTTGGCATTACAAGCCACATGGTCTCTTCTGCAACTATTTAACTCGGCCACTGTAGCAGGAAAGCAACC
>NW_017732021.1:759041-759846 GCF_001890085.2 Hipposideros armiger | reverse complement strand
TGTATAATTTCCATAAGAAGTATGCTATCTATAAAGTATAAAATGCCACCAATAAAGTGTTTTGAGAACACATATAATATATACTTTGCAATTACCAAGTGAACTATGTTAACTGTATTTAAATCTGTAATGAAATTTATAATTTGGCATAAGCACACTTGTTAAAGATAGTATCACAAAGTGCTACTCGTTCAAAAATAATTACATGCTTCCAGCTCTTTGCAATTAATTACAAAAGCAATTATATGCAAGGACAGGGTAACATATGCTATCTGGGAACAAAGCATTTGGTACTCACAGATACAGATGGGTATGTTTGCAGACCATTGGTTATTCTCTTGACAAACAATGGATTTCTCTCCAATTAGTTCAAACCCAAACTGGCATTCGAACCTTAAAACATCACGATTAGAAAACCCATCGCCTTCTCTAATTCCGTACAAAGGTGTACCAGGATCGCCACAACTTTCTTTTTCAATTTCTGTAAAAATAGAAGATTAAAGTCACTTTCCAAGGGTTTCAGGCATATGATATCCATACATCCAGCATAGTACATGTACACTCTCTATAGCTGAGATATTTCAGAGCAAAAGATGAAAATATTATCATATATATATATATATTTTTGTTGTTGTTGTTGTTGTTGTTTGTTTTGTTTTGTTTTGTTTTCCTCTTTTGCTCTTCTTATGGACCTGATTCGATGAATTGATCTGTAGGGAATTAAGTGTGTTTCTCTCATTTTGGGAAAACTGAAGTCCACAGAGCTATTGTAGTTGTTCCTAACAGAACAATTATGACAAGATTC
>NW_017732021.1:755193-756831 GCF_001890085.2 Hipposideros armiger | reverse complement strand
AACAGACATTGATTCCTGCTCTCTGGTCACATGAACTCCATTGTAAGTATATAAATAATAATAAATAAATAGCATCATTTTGTAGAAGGTGACACATACTATGGGGAGGGTGTTGAGCAGGGAATAGTGGGGCTAACGTGCTAGGTGATGATGGGGTGACACTGCTGCTTGGCTCAAAAACTTTATTACTCATCTATCATCTTATTGTAATTGTTTCTGTTATTGAAAGAATGGAAGGATGGGTTCTTTTTCACCTGAAAATGTCTTTTTTTGCCCTCACTATTAAGTGACAGTTGGTGAGGAAGAGAAATTTAACTCAAAATTATTTTTCCTCAGTATTTTGAAGATGTGTTCCCTGGTCTTTTATCCATCCATTATTTCTGATGAGAAATATGATGCCAAAGTGATTTTAATTCTCTTATAAAATTAATCTATTTCCTGCTTCCTCTTTATGATTCCTTTCTAGACTTGCTGTTTTAAAATGTAACTATCACCTACCTAGATATTGGTTTTAAAATATATTTTTTTTAATCTTGGCGCTTGATAGATTTCTCCTGCCAAATAACTTGCAACTTTTTTTTTTCCAGTTCTAGGAAATTGTTACTATTATTTCTTTTAAAATATTGTTTCTTACATGCTCTCATCTCTCTGAAATTCCTTTACATTGAATGTTGGAACTTTGGGATTTAGCCTTTATGTCGCTCAATTTTTTGAATTTTCATTTAAAAAATCTCTATTCTGCATTCTAGAAGAATTATATATGTGTAAATATATATGTGGATATGTTCATTATAAATTCCACTTTACTAATTCCCTACTTTTATTTAATCCCAATTCAGCCAATGTACTGAAAAATTATGTTACCATTTCCTGAATATTTAATAATTGTTATTACTTTTTGCTGTTTTATAACATTATTTGTTTTCATAGATATAATTTCCCATTATATTTGTGAAGATATCTAATACAACTATTTAAAATTATTCTCTCTTTTTTCTTGTAACTCTGGTTCCTTGGGTATAAGCACAAGGGTACTTGGAGAGTAGCAGAGTCAAGTTTCGTCCAAAGCAGCATATTTTAAAATCTATTCGGTGAATCATAATGGTGGTTAAGTCTATGAAGAAGGGTACAGGAAGGAGAAGTTTAGGTGAGAACAAAACTCTTGGTTTTAAGCAAGCTGTCCAGGGCTTGCTTCGCTATATAACCATGCAGGCCCTGCACTCCCCATTTTCACCGTCAGCCTCCCCTGCCCTCAGGTTTATTTCTCCTAATACCAGAATCCCGTTGTACTTCTGGGTGTAAACTCCTGCCTCTGTTGATCTGTGGTGAGTCCACTTTTATGGTCTTCATCCTGACTTGGGGAGGACTCCTGCTTGATAACTGACTGCATCGGACTCCCAGCCCGTGTCTGGGCATTTGGCTCTGTAGCTGACATCTTTTCCTCTGTAGCAATTACTGTGCTTTGTCACAATTGCCAGTGGCCCCCTTCCCGGAGGCTTCTGGCCCCGATGCACAATGGCTTCCTATGCTCCCATGGAGGCACTGGTTTACAATTCTCAGCTTACCTCTGGACCCCATATATATGTTTATGTGATTATTTATATTTATTTATCTTAGGGATCCCCTGCAGCCTCATAA
>NW_017732021.1:752113-754618 GCF_001890085.2 Hipposideros armiger | reverse complement strand
TAGCAGAGTTTCGTTCTGACTCCAAAGTCTTAATCACCAAGCTATTGTGGAGGAATTTTCATTCATTAGTTATCTATTTATGAAACTCTTATTTAGTTTATAATATGTATCAAAACTAACCCTGGGCAGTAGGGACATAAAGACAAATAAGACAGAGCCTCCATCTCTAAATGAGGGCCCAAAGAAGGCACAGCAAAGTCCTCTAAGAGTAGGAGGTTGGCAAATTGGTAAAGGTTTCACAGAGATGGTGACCCCCTGAACTATCTTAGAGTTATCTCACTGAGTGAACTGGGAAAGAGTGAGGGAGGAAAGGTACCCCTCGTGGGAAGGAGAAGAGCAATATGAGGAAAAAAAAAACAACAACAAGCCTTTTCCCTTCACTTTCCTTCCTTAGGTGGTGGATTGTCGGAGTTAGTGAGAAGGCTGCCTGAGTCTACTGGGGATGCTGGATGCTATAACAATACTATAGACTGGATGGTTTAGAAACAACAGAAATGTGTGTTTCCCAGTTCTGGCGGCTGGGAAGTCCAAAACCAAGATGCCAGCAGATCCGCTGTCTGAAGAGGATGCATTCCCTGGTTCAGTGACAGCTGTTTCTTTTCTGTGTCTTCACGTGGCAGAAAGGGAAACAGAGCTCTCTGGGGCACTAATTCCATTCATCAGGGCACCATCTCATGACCTAATCACCTCAGAAAGGCCCCGCCTCAAATACCATCACATTGGGAAATAGGTTTCAAGATACACATTTTGGGGGTAAATGAATATTCAGCCTAGAGCAGAGGAAGTGATGGTGGCACGAAGAGTAGAAGAGCTAGTGAGTTAAAACAGGTGATGGTGTGGCTGGGATCAAACAAGCAGAAGCAAGGCCAAGGAGGCAGCCAGAGAGGAAGGGAGGTTACCTATATACAAGGGAATTGTGCAAATCATGAGTGTACTGAGGATAAGGTGGCGGGACTTCTCACAATCAATAAGGGGATATGGAAAAAGGGAAGGCTGCAAAGAATCCTGAGGGCTTGAACTAAAACTAGAGGAATTGGGGTGAACTTGTGTTTAAAATAGAGACGTAGATAGATGATAGATATAGACTGCATGTGTATATACATGTATATGTCAAATATATACATATATATGTACATATATGTAGCACATATATTTTCTAGCTTCATCCACTAAGAATCCTAAAAGCAATAGTTCCCTATCCTAACAAGTACACTGAGCATCAGATCTTGGTCTGAATACCATTTTTTCACTAACAGGAGCCAGGAAGACTGCTTCCAGGGTTGAACAAGGGAAAGTACAAGATGGCCTTGGTGTCCCTTATTGAGTCAAAGAACAACAACAACAAAAAAGGCTTAAAGAATAATGGGACATATCAAAAGACAGAGGAGCTAGATTGAAGGGACTCTATCCCCATTCTGGGGCAGTTTCAAAAACAGTGATAATGACAGATGACAACTAATTGAATACAATTTAAATGAATACATCTGTATGCATAAAATTGAATGGGAGAGAAGAGAAAACTCTGTGTTCATGTAGAATGACAATATAAAACATGTAGAGTTAATGAAAACAGGAAATCCACATTTGTCAGCCATCATAGTGATTTTGGATTTGGGGTGAATGTTTGACAATAAACAAGATACTTGCATAGTTTTGGGTTACTTCTCTGTAAAACCTACCAATTACCTGTCAATTACAAAGGTGCAAATGGTGATGTTATCATTAAAAAAATCCAGGAGACACTAATTTTACTAGGTGATCAATGATCACATCACCAGTATAGGATATACTAACATTGTTTGCCTTCTGAAGTGATGCATTAAGATGATGAGCATCATTTCTGTCAAGAATGAAGGGCCTGGGTGGCCAGTCAGCTCAGGTGGTTAGAGTGCAGTGCTTATAACACCAAGGTTGCTGGTTCAATCACCGCATGGGCCACAGAGCTGCACCCTCCACAACTAGATTGAAGACAACTACTTGACTTGGAGTTGATGCGTCCTGGAAAGACACACTGTTCCCCAATAAAATCTTTAAAAAAAACCCCAAGCAAACAAAAAACATAAAAAAAAAAGAATGAAGGGCCTAGTCTGGATATGAGGAAAGATTGGATGGACCCAGATTAAAGGGCATCTTATAAAATGAAAGGCGGGTACTTTTAAGCTTTCAAGGTCATGACAGACAGGGAAAACTGATGAACTCCTCCAAACTAAAGACAATGAAAAAGTCATAAGTAAATGCTATGAAGTTATGTGGGTTGAATCCTGACAAGCCAGGAAAAGAGGCATTTTTGGTTTAAGAGGAATTTGAATGGGGTCTGTGAATTACTTGGTAGTGTTGTATCAATGTCGATTTTCTAATTTGGATGGTTGTTTTGTAGTTATATGCGAGTTGGACAATTCAGTTCCTCCCCGTATGTCCCTGGTGCCTTTCGAGCTGCTGCCCCAGCGCTGAAGCTCAGAGTGAGTGAGTCAGTAAGTAAGTCTGTGTACGGGCCCTTTAAGAGGA
>NW_017732021.1:731256-741293 GCF_001890085.2 Hipposideros armiger | reverse complement strand
AGGGTCGCCGGTTCAATTCCCAGCCTGAGCTGAGCTGCCACAGAGCTGCCAACAGGTGGGAGGATGGCTCAGCTAAAATAAATAATAAATAAATAAATAAATAAATAAATAAATAAATAAATAAATAAATAAATAAATAAAAGACTAGCAGTACAGAGGAGCCCAGTCACTGTCCTATATCCTCTGATTTTTGTTGTTGTTGTTGCCACTAATGTAGAGTAGCGGGCATAATATCCTAATTGGACTGATGAGTCTTCAGGTAAAATTACTCTGGTCTGGACTTCTGGAGTAATTTGGGTATTCCAGGGATCTGGCCATTTGCTCAAGGTACCTGCGCTGTGCAGATTTTAACCTGGGCCTCTGTGGGTCCGTTAGAATTATAAGGAAAGCTACATGGATTCACTTGGGCAGGTAGGAGTTACACATGTTCAGGATGTGTGGAACCAAAGAAAGGGCCTGAAGTTTTGCCCATACCATTCTGAACAAGAAGCTTGGATTCACTATGACCTGCAGACTTCCCCCTCCCAACTCAACCCTTGGAAAGCTAGTTATTAGCCTGTCCTTGAGGGATAGCCTCTAGTGTCTTACTTTTTTCCATAATTGCTCAGGTGACAGTGGTGCTGGCTTTAGGCTTTTTATTTCCTCTGCTTCATAATCCTCTCCTCCATAATCCTCTCCTCTGCTACAGTAATGGGCCTGTAGACCTAACTTGCACACGTTTACAAAGGCTCCTCTATACACTATGGAGGAAAGTCCGATAAGAGGATTCACAGGAAGTAAAACATTCATAAAATTCCTTTTTCTCTCTAACGAAGCCTGGCTCTCAAGGCAATTTTCTCAACGCAACTCAGAATCAAACTTGGGTAGTCAAAAGCTGCACTATTTCCTTCTCTTTGCATTGCTCCCTTAGTAATCACTGTCCCAATGCCCTTGAGGCACATTGATTTGGTTCCCTAGGGTGACCGTTATATATGTAGCAATGCTAGAGAGAAAAGTATTATACAACAAAACTTTATTTCATTTTACATATTTGTAATTCAGACTGTTTATTACTTCACCTTGAAAAATCTTATTCATTCTTCAAGTCTTATCGAAGGTGCCGTTTCCTCAGGCAGCCTTTATTGTACTCCCATTTTTAGCAAATCATTTCTGTTTGCTTGAAAAGCTAACAGTACATATTGAAATGACCTATTTGTATACACCTGTCCTCACTTTTCTGAAAGCCTGTAGATATACGAATCTTGTCTATTTCACCTATTCAGGCCATCACCTAACAAAGCGCCTGGGACACAGTAGGTGATTAAAAAAGTTCATAAGGCATATGTAAATCTATTCATAAGGTTAGCATTTATGCTGTTTTTTTGTTTAAGGAGGATTTACAACTAGATACCTCTTCATGGAGCAGAAAGTATTTGTCTAAAGTCTCTCTGAATTTGATGAAGACATAACTCATATATTAAAATAAAAAGACAAATCAAATAATCAGATTTATAACCTAACTATATCAAATTCTTGTGAAGAAAAGTAAGTTATTGAGGTACAACATAAATAAAGGATCTTAAATACACACACACACACACACACACACACACACACACACACACACACACACACACCCATGGGGAAGAGAACTGGAAGTATAATTAGACCATGATGTAAAAGTTATGTATATTTTCCAGATATTATAATTTAAGGTATTATAGAAAGGTCAGTAATATAACAAGGCCCTAGAGAACATAAAGAAGCCATAAGAGAGGTTAAAAAGGAAGAGTAAAGAAGTAAAAGTAATTAATGATGAGACAGATTCTTTTGCAGGGAGCATTCTAGATGTGGATTACATCAATTAGCTGAATTCAAGTGAGATTTGAAAAATAGGGAAGACATAGAAGCCATCTTTCTCATCTTCCCAGTGCTTTTGTTGGGTGAACATTAGGTTTCTCTGAAATCAAACCCCATTGTCTAGTTATGGCTTCAAAGGCACTGACCCTTGAATGGAAGGAAGCTTTTGTTGACGTCCACATCAACTTTCTGACTTTCTACCCTCCTGCCTGTGGCAGAGGTAGCACTCATTTGGCAGTTTGTTTCTTGCCATTTTTCTGGAAGTCTCCCATGGAAACCAGATCTAGAACCTGCTCTTTTGGCCATTACAACAATTTCATACAAATATAATATCTCTTCCTGTTTAAAACAGCTAGAGAGTTTTGTGGGTTTTTTTCCTTTCATCTGAACCCTGACTGACATAGCAAGTTAGAAAGATGTGACATTAACAAATTATTTTGCACAAATGTAGGTATTCTGTGGTATTATTCAAATTACGCCTCATAAGGTATTAAATCCAGCTACAATAAAAGCCAACTATTACCGAGTTCACCAATAAAATGATCTTTTTCCAAAAAAATTGTAACCATCCACATTTAGAACAAGTGCTGACCTGAGATGCTGGTAGTTCACTATGCAGCTCAGCCCTTCTGTAGAATGTGTGTAATTTATTCCATAAGCGTTCACTGAAACACTCTATGTACCAAGTCCAGAGGTTCTTAACAGGAAAGAAACAATTCTGTTGGACGAAGGGCTCATAGTCTAGATTCCAGAAAGGTGTGTGTGTGTGTGTGTGTGTGTGTGTGTGTGTGTGTGTGTGTGTGTGTATATATATATATATATATANCTGTTGTTCACCATTTTATCTGTAGAGGGCACAGCGTCACTGGCCCCCATGTGGGATCTGAACTGGGGCCCTGCTGCTCAGAGCTGGCGTCCCAAGCCAACTCTTAACCAACATGCCACTCGGCAGACCCTCAAATGTGAACTTTCATTTCAATAAACTTCCTGTGCTTTCCAGCCTCTGTCTCACTCATGAATTCTTTCTTGTGCAGAGGCAAGAATCCGATCACTGCTGCTCTAGGTTGAGTCCTCTCTGGGACATTCCCATGAGCCTTCAGCAGGAGTGTGGGACCTGCCTGTTCTGCATCTCTGCCCCTCCTAGCAATCTCAGTGTAGCTTCTTCTGTATATTCTTAGTTATAGGACTTTTGTTCTGCTAAACTTCAGGCAATTCTCAATGATGGATCGTCTGTAGTTTAATTGTAATTTTGTTGTGGTCATGAGAGGAGGTGAGCACAGCATTTACTTACTCCGCCATTTGACCAGAAGCCTAAGTCACACAAATTTTAAGTGGCAGAACTGGATTTAAACATAGATGGTGTAGTTCCAGAATACGAGTTCTTAAGCACTATACCCTCTTTCAAGCCAAATATTCAAGAACAATTGTGGAGTCTACAGAGAAGGAAGTAAGGCAATAAAGAATTAACATACAAAAGTATGGGGTTCTATTAGTAAACAATGTAAGCAATCACAAATTCTTGTAGTTACCAAGAACTCCATATACAGAAAATTGAATAATACATTTCAGTTATGTCTTGTGAATAATTTAAATTTTATAGATGTATTATTTTTATAGAATTTGATTAGTGGGTATTTTCTATTTTACACTCAAGAACCATTCTCCACCCTTGTCTGCCTTGCATTTTGTGCTTCCCCCACAAGTTGGGAGTACTTGACTTATTTTTTGTGTAATAGGTTGTCAGGAAACAGGTGGCACTGGCAAGAGATGGAATGTGTAGGTCAGGAGGAGAGGGTGGATCGGTTATTTTTCCTCAATTTCTTTTCTGTCTGATCACAATGGGAGGGATATGTCCCTTTACTGAAAGCCAAACTTCGATCATGCTGCCCTCTCCACACAGCTATCCTTGGTGAGCTGTAGTTATCATTCCTGAAAGTGATAATTGCTCCCCATTATAACTAGTCAGGAATACTGTGTAAACCCTTGTTAATTTCCTTAAGCTCTGCTCACACACTCCCGGTGTGAATGTACCATTTGATACCTGTGGTGTCCCTGATTGATAAAATATCGTTTATAATTGAAATCTCAATTCAACCTCAAAATAATTTATTTAGCATCCTGATATTTGATTTATCATATAATATTTTGTCTCTTAGAATTAAATGACATTTAAAAAGTGTCACCTCTATTGAAGAATCAGCTAAATACTATGCATCATTCACAATTAAATTTGGACATAACAAAGTGAGTATTCACTCCCAGAATCTGAGTTCAGCACCCATTGAGTAGCACCTGGTTCTGTTCTTTTTCTTCCTTGATGTGGAGGGAAAGAAATCAGAAATTAAGGAAGAAGTGCTAAAATAGTGAGGATGGGAGGTTAGAGAAAATATAAGCAGAGCACTCCAGAAGGATCTCCTGCAGTGAGTTGAGAACAAAATTTGAAATACAGGTTTAAATGGCAGTGACTAAAATATGTACAACAGGACTCCTTCAATACTTATTTATTTATTTTTTTGGTGACCAAGTAACTCTGATCCTTGATGCCTAAAGTAATAAACTCTAATTTTAAATTCAATCAGATTTCCAGCCAAAGACTAACATCTGGCCTTAAAGTGACATAGAAATTCTCATTGATCAATCTCTGACTTGACAACAGTTGACACTGCAATTCAAATACTTCACGGAGAAACTGTGTAGGTTAAAAGAAAGTGATCTGTAAAACTTGCAGTTTTGCTGATTCTTAATGTTAAGAAGCCTCCTGGGAATCTCCTTACCTTAGCAACGGGCTTACAAAGGTTGTGAAATATAGAATCATGCAGCTGGAAAAGACCTTGTGAGTTAAACTCCATCTCACCTTCAAGCATCTCAGACAAATGAGACTACAGTCAACATTTAAAGATATTTTGAGAAGGAAATCTATGATTTCCCAGGCAAAGTAATGAAGGACATATTTGCAATAATAAATGTGTAGAGTGTTTTCCAATCATGATGAAAACACTGACATTTAAAAAGCTTCTGATTAGGCACACCATTTAATAAAAAAAAATATGCAAAATTTAGAATTCTGGTAAATATATCCTGAGACAAGACTCCCAAAGTTGAGCATTTCACACAGAGCTGGTGTAGAACTCCTGCAGTCAGTACTTACATTATATATTCTTTGGAGATGCAGCAAATAGAGGTACTCAAAAAATAATTTTAAAACCCCAACTCTTAACCACATTTCACCTTAAAAAGTATTGAATATCTTAACATGTTTAACAGAATTAGGAATTCTTTATTTGCAATAAAAACAATGTGGTTTTCTTTAGTTCTAAACATAAGGTTATTTGACATATCATTAATTATGAGGGTTTTTTTATGGTTGTTTTTATGTATTTATGACAAACCATTTATATTCTGTCATTTCAGTGCCCAGATCTCAAATTTAGAGAGTAACTGAGGGACCTACAGTTAATGTCTGTGTACACAAACAATGTGTTTCCTAGCCTTCATAGGTGCTATGATCTCAATGTGTTCCCTCAAAATACAAAGATGGTGGTATTAGGTGTTGGAGCCTTTAGGAGGTTATTAGGTCAGGAGCACAGAGCCTTCATAAATGGGATTAGTGTTCTTAGTAAAGAGGTTCCATAGAAATCCACTGCCCCCTTCCAGCATGTGAGGACACAGTGAGAAGGTGCCAGCTATGAACCAGGAAGAGAGCTCCCACCAGAAGGTCACCATAGGTCTTGGTACCTAGATCTTGGATTTCCAGGATCCATAACCATGAGAAATAAATTTCTGTTGTTTATAAACTGTCCAGTCTGTGGTATTTTGTTTTAGCAGCCCAAATGGACTAAGACAATAGGGATAGAACAAATGAATTTGGGTTATGTAGCAATTTCCTCCCACCCAGTGATTATCAGACTTCTGGTCATGGATTTCGTGGGGTTTTAGGCAAAACCCTACTCAACAATTATAACTCCACCCTCTTTCTTTCTCAAGAGGACATCTTGGAATACAAGAGAGTGCGACTCAGGTTACTTTTAGGGAAAATACTAAGTATCCTCTAATTTGATTAAAAAGAAATACAATTAGGTATTTCAATTATTATTAACATATTTCTTGAAATTTCACAACAGTTCAAAATACACTATAATGTAACAACTACAAAATTAAGAAATAATGCTAACTCAGTAGTTCTCTAGTACATACATTTATTCCATGGTCCAAAACAATTTAATGGCACCATGTGGGAATCAGTTAAAAAACAAAAATAAAAACAAAAAAACGCTTTGTGATGATGTAAAGTATCTTAGTTCAGGGAATCTAAATATTATTCTTGCCAACTTAAAAGTATATAATCAATTCATTTCAGTTCATTATTTACTAAGGATTCACTGTGTACCAAGAACTGTTCTAGGAAATATGACCACAAAAGGGTGTATGTCATGATTCTGGCCCTTAAAAAACACAGTCTGTAAGAGCTGCCAATTAAGTGCATAAAGGAGAATATATATATATATACTCATTCCTTGGCACATATTTTTTAATGGAAGAGAACAGACTATGCTCTGGTCAACACCTATGCCACAAAATGTAAATATTTTAAAACAAATCTCAAATCTAAGATGATTTGAGAAGTTAAATGCATTTCCTATGTAATCTGATTTTAAGGATATCTTAAAGATAGAATATCAAGTGACAAGTGGCTCTTCTTCCCTGACTTGCTCTAGGTAGTATCCTTAAATCTTGACCCATTGTTTATATTAATATAAGTAAAGTCCTTCAAAGGACCTCACTAGGTTTTGCCTTCAGTTTCGGACTAGGTTACAGTGTCTGTGGCAAAAGCGCAATGTGGAGGGCCGATTGAGATTTGGCTACCCAGGAACATATGCTGACGGGCATTTTCAGCGTAAAAATCTCAGTTCAGTTGATGCCATCAACCAGTAAGCCAACTAACTATTGATAGCTTCATTATCAATTTTACAATGACTTTACCCATTTATATATTCCTTCAACCATCTATTAGTATTTTCATTCAAGAAAATTGTCTTGAGGGGCGGCTGGTTAGCTCAGTTGGTTAGAGCGTGGTGCTCAAAATGCCAAGGTTGCCGGTTCGATTCCCACACCCTCCACAACTAGATTGAAACAACTACTTGACTTGGAGCTGATGGGTCCTGGAAAAACACACTGTTCCCCAATAAAATTAAAAAAAGAAAGAAAGAAAAAGAAAAATGTCTTGGAATTGTACTATACCCTAAATGTTGGGAATGTAGATGTAAGACTTACTCTATTACTGCTTACCAGGAAAAGGCAAGTATGCAGATACATAAAAGTATGCTAAATAATGTTGTTGGAGAATACGACATGGGAGACCTGAGAAGAAAATGAACAATTCTGTTTAGGAGTGAAAAGGCAGAAAACATTCTATAAACTGAAATGTAAAGTAAGTTCAGGAAGATTTTCAGACATGAGTGGCTGGGGTGGGGGGCGGTATAGGGTATGGGGTAGTTGGATGGGACAGTTTGACCAAAGGGATGCTAGTGTGAAACAGTACATTTGGAGATATTCAAGTAGCTCAGTACTGTTAGAGGGGGTGCAAGGAAGGTGAGGTATTAATAAAAGATGAGGTGGAGAGATGAGAGATACCCCATGTACCAATATGAGGGACCTCTGACTTTATTGTAAGCAGAGATAAACCACTAATAAAACATTCTGAGGATCCAATACCCAAATACTCTACGTGCATCGCAGTCACACTAATCATGTGGGAAATGAACTAAACATGATAAAGAGTCAATTAGGAGACATGTCCCTACTCCCTTATGAACTAATAGTCTAATAATGGAGCAGTACAATGAAAGCATCATGAAGATTCCCTTTTATAAGAAGACTCAACATGCCGTTGTTCACTTGCAACCTCATTTAACCTGTCTATTCTTCAAACATTTTCCTTTGAAGTACCTTGAATGAAGGAACAAAGCGAAATATAGATTTTTCTCTAAATCTCTGTAGCTACCTGTTTAAAAGAGTTTGCAAGCAGGGATAGATCAATATTTTTTGAACTGTAATAGCAATCAAAGTAAATGGATTTTTCTTTCGCAAGGACCGTAACTGTTAGCAGCCTAACGGCAGCCATCAAAAACTTCTAAGGGTTATTGCTCTTACTGTATCTACCAGATGGTGAAAGGACTTATAATTATTTGAAGGTATATCTATAAAGCAAGTAAGAAAAATCAACCACTCTTGTTATTATAAAAGATTATATTGAGAAAAACCAGAGTGCAACAAATGAGCACAATATGACTTCTGTCTTAAAAATAATAGCATGGCTACAGTGTTAGCCCTTCATGGAATTAAGTCCTGGCACTATTCACATGACCTTTTTTCAGCCGAAGAAACAGGTATTGAGCTCGCATATCTGCTGAGTTAGTGGGGAGGGGGCTTATCCTAGATGAATTGTACTAGGTGTTTGCTTAAGGAGAGAAACAGAATATTTATTCAGGCATTTTGGAGAACTGGTGATAGATATAGAAACAACAAATAAATATGCCATTGGGTCTTTAGATCTGGTTTTCCTTATATAATTGAGGTCTGTGTAGATACTAGGATAATTACCTCTCCATTGTATTTGTGTGTTTTTCAGGTTCCAAGGGCTCTGTGCCCAGGAAAAGTCTATTCTCAGGAGAGAACCCTATGTCAATCATTTATATTTTAGTTTGAATTTGATTCATCATGTAACTTCTTGCAGGCTATCTGCATTTCAATTGTCCTCAAGCAGGAAGATGAAAAATTATGTAAATTTTAAAATATGTATCAAGTTGCATTTGGGCTACACTGTTTAGAGACGGTAGAAATTAGAGAAAAATCAGGCTTTTGGCTGTATTCATTCAATAGCATAGTATTTGAAAAACATGCTATTTTGGGCTGTAAAAGTTTAAAAAATGGAATAAGATATAAAAGGTGTTTTACAGATTAAGATGTACAAATTTCAATTTATAAAAACAGTAAAGGGGATATAAAGTACAGCACAGGGAATGCAGCCAATAATATTATAATAACTATGTATGGTGTCAGATGGGATACTAGAATTATTGCAGTGATCAATTCATAAGGCATATAAATGTTTAATCACTATGTTATACATCTGAAACTAATATAATACTTTATGTCAACTGTAATTTAAAAACTTTTTTAAAGTTAAAAAAGGACTTAAAAAATGAAAAAAAAATTACCAGTAGAATTTCAGCCCTCATGAGGAGATTTTCCTTGAAATGCCCTAAAAAAAGGCAGAAGGCCCTAAATGGAAACCAAATCACCACTGAGAATACAATACATCTCAGAAGATTTACACAAAATCAAGGCTTGGAAAAGAAGAAGAAACTGAAAAAATAAAATGAGAGGATAAAGTAGGAACAGTTGAACTAGTTTAATGGATTGTGGATTCCTTGAGCTGTAAACGTTTCTAAATTATCTTCATATACCTGGTCCCCAATAACTGGGAAGTATCCATTGTTATTTTCTCTTCTCAATTTTCATGAATCATAAGAGAAATCAAAGGGAGGAAAACTGGAAGTCAAAGCCGGACCTCATTAGAAATCCTAGTCTACAATAATTAGTTGTAGCTGGACTAATTCCAAATGCAGTGCTCTGGATTTATGAATTGTTGTTATACTTGATTTACAGAGAACCATTCTAAACAACAGTATGGTTTAGATATCATCACCATCTTTTTTTCTTTCTTTTTTAAAAATACATCAAGGTATTCTAGAAAAACCTGATTTAGGATATCATATCTCACTGTTATGTGACTGTTGGTCTGTGGACCTCTGTGGACTTGATATATAAGAGGACAGGGACGAAGGAGAGGAAAACTGTGTGTAGAGACCTGAGGGGAGGTACAGGAGAGATAGCAACTATTGAGACACTTTGGTTCTTGAACTTTTGCTGGCCTAGAACAGAGATTTTGATCTGAGATAGAGAATGAAGTTGGGGTTAGAAGGAAAATTTGTGATTCTGGGTACAAGCCAGCAATGCTATAGGCTTCAGCTGAAAAACTGAGAAAAAATATGAAGAAAAGGCTGTGCCACCTCCACCACCACAGACACATGGTTTAAGTTCAAGGTCACCAACAATGAAATGTAGCTTTGTTAGAAAAGCAGGATGCTCAGTGACATGGGATTTTGATAAAAAACAAAACAAACAAAAACAAAAAA
>NW_017732021.1:711199-727907 GCF_001890085.2 Hipposideros armiger | reverse complement strand
GCAGCATCACTGGCCCTCATGTGGGATCCGAACCGGGGCCCTGCTGCTCAGAGCTGGCATCCTAAGCCAGCTCTTAATCAACGTGCCAGTCGGCCGGCCCCCCAAACGGATATTTTTAAATATTGGTCATATTCTAATATAAATTTAAACATATTTCAGTATATCCATATTTATATTAAATAATACGGAAGCAGAGAGAAACTGATCTTCAAGGGAAGTTTAGATGACTTTACTATTCTGAAATGACCAGTTTGGAATATGTCCTCATGTCTCACTGTCACTGCTTCTGTTGTCACTTTCTACAAAATCGATTTCAAGTCCCAGCTCATCTGTGATCCTATGCAGCTTCCACATCAGAACAGGGCTTGTCACAAAGCCAGTCCCCATGTCTGGTGAAATGCCAACACGAAGCTACAGCTGCTCAGTTCAACAACACAGTGCCTTACCTTCAGGGAATGTCACCCTCACCAATTACAGAAAGTGTGTTAATTGTTTGAGATATTCTGAAATCTCTGCTAAGTGAAAGACTGGGGAAAAAAATCACCAGGAAAACCAGAATCAGTGTGGCTTCTCTGACCTTAGTAATAATCAAATAAAAAAAATGCTAATATGTCAAACAGGTGGTAGAATCGATTCTGTGGAGTTGGGCTGTGTGGGAAGAATCAAGGAAAGAGGACAAGAACAAATATTTATCAATGATAATAATTTCACACGCTCTATCCTTGATCTTGCAAAACTACACTGCAGAGGTTTTTAC
The DNA here is from genome assembly GCF_001890085.2 of Hipposideros armiger. NCBI lineage: Eukaryota > Metazoa > Chordata > Mammalia > Chiroptera > Hipposideridae > Hipposideros > Hipposideros armiger. The sequence continues at coordinate 727,150 of NW_017732021.1, read as the reverse complement.
TAATGCTTTGGTCCTTGATGCATTCTTGCTTTGCAAGGGTTTGGCTCTATTCAACAATAAAGAAAAGAAACATGAGTGAAACCCTAGAACTATTTTTGTTTGAATGTATCCTGCCCCTTGACAGACAGTCATTAGCCTTCCAAGTACCACCAGTATTTCTGAAGGGATGCTAGCAATGTATACAGCGTATAATTTAGGATACACATGGAAATTTCTCAGTATTAATAAACTAATAAAGAAAAACTAAAAACTTGCAGAAGATTCTTTAGTCAGGCTCCTGAATGTTCTCCTTGGCCCATCTGTACACTTCCTTATAAAATCCAGTTACAGCAAGAACCCTGCTAAGTCAGTTTAGCAAGAAACCCTCCACCCTCAACATCTGATCACATTAAATATCTAATTGGATTTCTTATCCTCCACCTCTCCCCCGGTGATGTCTGATCACCCCGGCCTGCCTTTAGCTAGAACCCCCCTGACCCCTGAAGTTTCCTGTTAGCAGTTTTCCATCCATTGAGTCCCCACTCTGCTCCTTGGCAATAAATTCCTACTCGCCCATGCTGTATTCAGAATTGAATCAAATCTCTCCCCAACTCAAAACCCTATTGTAGGGGTCCCTATATGCACACCATGGCTCCCTTCTACCCTGTATAAAGTCTGCCTTACTGTCTTCAACAAGTGTCATGAATAATTTTCATAAACAAAATACAGGAATATAATTTCTTTGAGGAGAAGGGATCTTACATTGTTTACATGAATATGCGTACTTTGAAATCTGACTTTAAAACTAGCTAAATGTATAAATTTGGGAATTCATCTTTCTGAGACTATTTCATTATAGGAAAAAAGGAAAATATCACATCGGGCTGTATTGGGCATTTATTAGATAATTCACATAATAATAATTGTTCAGTACAAGTTAGTATTAGGGTGACCTATGAGGTAACTGACCTTGACCTGCAATGATTTCAGAATAATGAGAAACAACAAAGGCAAAGGGGATTGTTCCAGAATGAAAGAGGCCAAAGATACAGCAACCAAATGCAATGTTTAAAACAACTAAATCTTAGATTAAAAAAAAAATCTATAAAAGACCTTTTTGATCTAACTGGGGACATTGGAAATAGATCAGATAGACGGTACTAGTTAATGAATGTTAATTTTCTTAGTGTGATATCAATATTGTGGCTATATAGGGGAGGGTTCTTATCATTAGAAGATGCTCAATTATTTTGGGTGAAATAGCATGGTATCTATATCTACCTTTTCTATAGTTCAGAAAAATAAAGAAACAAGCAAATAAAAATATTCATGTGTGTGTGGAATGAGAAAGAGAATGTACATCAATATGGCAAAATCTTAAAAATGAGCGGATTTAGGTGAACAGTATATCAGCACCTTTTTATCTTGTTTTCTTTCAGTTTTAAAATTTTCAAAATAGAAACAAAGAACAAAGCACTCACCTAAAATAAGTCATTATGCATCAGCTACAAAACTATTAGCATGAATAATAATAGCAAGAACAGTAAAACGGATTGTGTCATAATTTAAATGAGAATATTAAAATGATTACTAAGTGAACATTAAAAAAATCATAAAATACGTAGATTTTTCTTTTGTATTTCCCTGAACATATAAAATATCATAGGCTAAAAAAGAGACCCAAGTTAGTGATTAGAAAAATTCAGATGACATATTTTTGTGAGTAACAAGAGAGTAACAACCATTTGATGATTGGTAACGAAAAATAACCTATCTGTTAATGCATCTATAAGATGCACAGTTAAATTATCAGTTAAAAAATCTGAAAATCTAGAAATGTAATAATCATTAGAACCACTTACACAGCTTGAAAGAAATATTAACACAGAGAGAAAGAAAAAGGAATGCTGATATTATAGGTTTCCTAATTAAAAATGATGAGCACTTATATTCTCATAAATTTTCTTGTCAATAGTGACAGAATATGTGCTATCCTCAGTTCCTAAGAAAGAAACTATTCTGCCACCATTCTACCAATGGGTCAAAACAGTTCAGTACATTTCTCACAAGCATTTCAATCTATATTTGCCAGTTCTTGTGGTGAGTACGTTAGATTTGACATGTCACATCTCACACTCTTGAAGGCAGCAAACGGCTTAGTTGATATAGTGCATTAAAGTGTAAGATAAATCCTAAACATCAAATGTCAACAGTGGTGACTTTTTATTCTTGTCAAGAAATACAGCTATTATTCACCATGATTATCATCAGGAACTTTGTTTTCAGAGTTCAACCCACTTTGCCATGTAGGTTTTAGATGCAATAATGAGCTGATATTAACATGGGAGGATATAGAGATTAGAAGCACAGGCTTTGAAGCCAAGCTATCTGGGTTTAAATCTAACCTTTGCTACTGCTGGCTCTGTAACTTTGAATATATTACTTAAAGTCACAAAGACTCAAGTTGTGTCTTCCCTAACAGAACAAACAGGATAATAACCACTTGGCAGAATGGTTGCTATGATTAAATCAAGCAATTAATACAGCACATTGCCTGACACCTACTAAGCACACAAATTCTGTTACTCAGTAAGTATGTACTTAACACCCAATCTGTGCCAGGTATTGAGTTAGGCACTTGGGACATTGCAGTAAACAAAAGAGAACCTCTACCTTTCCTTCCCCACAAAAAACAATAACAAGAAAAACACCAGTCCTTGTAGAGTTTATATTCTATTGGAGGGAGTAAGACAAAACAATATAAACAAGATAATAACTTATCACATATTAGAAGGGTTAAGTGCTACGTGTAAAAAAAAAATGGAGAACAGGGAAATTGTGGAGAATGGGCTACAATTTTTAACATAGTGGTTAAGGCTTTGAAAAATGACATTTCAGCCGATATTGAAAAAGATGAGGCGGTTATCACACATACATCACCGGAGAGGCCCTAGGGAAGCAGTGTGCCTGAGTGTTTGAAAACAGCAAGGAGGCCATGATGTGACTTAAATTTTGAAAGGATCATTTTATTAATAGCTGCTGTGTTGATGGGTAAAAAGGGTGGAAGAAGAGAAATCATTTAAAAATTTTTGGCAGTAATCTAGGTGATTGGTGATAGTAGGTTTACTAGCATATTAGCAGCGAAGGTGATGATAAGTGATTGGATTCTGAATATATTTTTCAAAGTGGAGCTAATAGGATTTGCTGACACATGAAATGAGGTAGGGGAATGAGAGAAAGAGGTTAATCAAAAATGTCTCCAATAATTTTGGGTCTTAGTAACCAGAAGGGTAAAATTTCCATCAAGTGAGATGGAGAAGACTGTAGGTAAAGTAGTTTCATAGGAAATCAATTCAATTCAGCTGAATTTGAGAAGTCTGTTCAGACTCCAAATGGAAATATAGAAAAACTAGTTGAATGTCGGGAGCGCCAGCAGGAGATGGCAACATAGATGTGAGAGTTGACGTATGGATGATGTTTAAAACATGCAACCAGATGAAGTCACTGCAAAGAGAAGAGGACGGAGGACCAGACACATTAAGTGACTGGGCAGTGAAGGAGACATGTGGTAGGAGGTAACCCCAGAGAGCATCCAGTTCTGGAACATAAGTAAATAAAAGGAAAGAGGAAAACTGAGCAGTGAAATGCTGAGTTAATCACTGCTGATTTGTCAAGCAAGATGTGTACAGAAAAAAATCAGCCATCCCCCAGAGTTAGCAATGTGGGGGTTTTGACCTTGACAAGAGAAGTTTTAGTATCACAATGGTAGTAAAGACTTGTTTGAAACAACGGATTTAAGAGACTATGGGAGGGGCAACCGGTTAGCTCAGTTGGTTAGCTCACAGTGCTCATAACACCAAAGTTTCCGGTTCAATCCCCACATGGGCCACTGAGATGCTTCCTCCACAACTAGATTGAAACAACGACTTGACTTGGAGCTGATGAGTCCTGAAAAAACACTGCTCCCCAATAAAAATTTAAAAAAAAAGAGAGAGAGAGAATATGAGAAAGGCAAATCAGAAATAGGCAAGAGTAACCAACTCTGCGGAGAAACTTTGCAGCAACAGGAAGCAAAGATGGGGTAATAGTTAGCAGGGAAATCAGGGTCAATAGAACTTTTTTTTTTCTTTTTAAATGAAGGGACAATAAATCTACATGTGTATGATCAAGGAATAAATCCTAGAGATAGAAAATGTGATTGTGCAGGAGAGACAGGGAAGGCTGGCTGGGACCATGTTCTGCAGCAAGCTAGAGGCCCTGGGATTGAGGATCCTTGTGAGGGGACTGGGTTCAGATAACAGCATTGCTACTTCATTAATAGTCACCATCAGGAAGGCACTGTAAATAGGTAAAGCTTTTGCCATCTCAATAGATCTGATGGTAGATATAGCATATAATTAATATCAACTGAAATAAGATTAATGGGAAAACATGAGAACGCTAATTAGTTCCTTAACTCAGCCCACAGTAGTTGAAATGGAAGCTGACTGAACCCAAATCCATGGAATCTAAACCATTTGTGCACAACATATTTATCCAAATTAGTCGCTCACATAACTGAAATACATTTCTTCTTTTGTTCATATTAAAATAATTGACCAGCCAACTGATTTTATTTGCTTTTGTAACATTAAGATATGGCACCTCAAAATTTCTTACCTAATTTAGAACAAAGACTGAAAGATCCAGAGCATTTCTTTCCAATTAACTGTTATGTGAGTTATAAAGTTCAAGTTAATTTACATGCCATTTCACAAAATGTTTATTCTTATTAAGTTTTAACCAGTGAAATGAGACTTAGTATGAAAGGAAAAAAATATGAAATTGATAACTGTGTATTATTGCTCTGAGCATGCAGACTGCTACCTCCTGTTGAGAGACATTAATAGTATTTATATAATTATTGTTTAGGTGGGTTAGGTCAATGATATTAACTAGCATATCACCTCTGCTTGCTCCTAGGCTTAAAATACATTCTTAGGATTTAGCCAATGACTATGATTTGGGCCAATAACCAAGATAATTTTGTGAAGAGCAGGGGAAGCAATAGCAAAGCAGCAAGAAGTATTATAGTCTGAATGTTTGTGTCCTCTCTTCAAAATTCATATGTTGGAATTCCAATCCTTGAAGTGATGGCGTTAGGAGGAGTGACCTTTGGGAGGTGATTAGGTGATGAAGATGCAATCTTCATGAATGGGATTAGTCTTCTTATAAAAGATACCCACCCCAGGGAGCTCCTTTGCTCCTTATGCCATGTGAGGACACAGAGAACCTGTTATCTCACCAGATATCAAATCTACCAGCACCTTGATCTTGGACTTCCCAACCTCCAGAGCTGTGAGAAAAAAAATTATTTCATTTAGAAACTCTCCATTCTATGGAAGTTTTGTTATAACAGACTGAATGGACTAAGACAGGGAGGTAGTTGGAAAAGGTGCAGGCATTAAAGGGAGGGTCACATATCTTTGTAAGCCTGATACTGAGCAGAGTTCCTGGGGCATACTCATAGCATACTGACACCAGTGTTTGCTGATCACATGTGGAGTTTAGTTTCAGGTTGTGTTTTTTATTTATTTTTTATTGAGGAATTGGGGGATGGGAACAGTGCTGGGGAATTGGGGGAAGGGGAACAGACAAGTTGCTGCCCTTTTGTTCGTCAGTCTAGTTTTGGAGGAAGTTGCTTCACTGGCCCAAGTTGGCACCATCATTGCGCTCTTCCTAGGTGAGGCAGATCAGTCGTCAGCTTCTGGACGGCCACTCACGGTGGCTGCTGGCTACACACGGTAGCGCATGGCAGCCCACTGCAGCAGGGGCTGCAGCCTACACCGTCGCCGGTGACTCCGCGCAGCCCAGCTCCAGGTTGAGATGTTGTTCAGCAGCTTAGCTGTGGAGGGCAGTGTCACTGGCCCTCATATGTGGGATCCGAACCAGGGCCCTCTGGTGTCCCAAGCCAGCTCTTAACCAATGCGCCACTCGGCCGGCCCTCAGGTTGTGTTTTGGAAGAGGGAGCATTGTTCATCCAACCAACAGAATTTTAGTCTTTACTATATAAAATTCTTCTTTATTCCATACCTTTATTTATATAGTTAAGACAATAAAGTGATTGAATAATCCAAATACTATAGCTCCCTTTTTAAATTCAAGCAATGGATACAGAGAAAAGAGTGATTTGATAATTGAGGTATGGTATTAAATTTAATGCTTAATTATTAACACTGGGCACAAAAATGATGCAACTTCATGGGATAAAGACAAGAACCAATGAGGATGAAATTCAAGAGAAAATGCCTGATTAAAGCTCACTTGATTCTCCAGTTTAGGTTATGAACAAATAAAGAGACAAAGAATTAAAGGCAAAATGTGCTACTTAAGTTAATTTGTTCAGCATCATCTTTCATGTATTTATAACCCCCTCAAATATATATTAAGAAGGCTCCAATGCTGTGAAATATACTCTTTTCTTAATTCAAAATAGATATTGAATCCAAGCCAAAACTATAAAAATGTATAATTACTTTCAATAATCATTTTATTCACAGTGAGATTTTCATACACGGTGCTAAGGACATATATGAAATCCCCAGTGACAATTTGTCAAAGAGATAAATTGTGGACTGCATCTGATTTTCCACCAACTGAATATAATTAATTAGTTGTAGGGCTACAGATATGAGATTTTGAGCAAAGCAACATAAACATAAAGACTCTCTTTTATTGAGTAATCATCATCTTCTGTGGCTTCTTTCCAACTCTGTTTAACATGTGAACAAGATATTTTCTGTTGAATTAAACTAACAAAGGGGCTGATTGAGCATTGAAACTCCAAGGATTATTCTTGGAGGTTGTTACACAATGCTTCAAGATTCTTAATGATTTCAGTAGACATGGCATAATTTCCCTTCACAGTGTGAAAATCGGCTTTTTAAAAAATGCTTACTATCAGCCAATATATATAATTAAAAAGGATAGAATCAAACTTAATTGTTCCATTTTTACACTAAATGCCATTTTATCATATTTTACACATTAAGGTTTTTGAGATCTAGGATTGATTAAATAACATTAATCTATTTTATATTACTTTTCAGAAATAAGTACATTTCATCCAAATCTTATTCAAAATGAAATGCAATAGTGAAGTACTGTTGGATTCCAAATGATATTTTTAAATCATTTAAATTGTGGATTCGCTATATGTGACATGATTTCATGAACCAAAAAAGTGATTTTGAAAAAAGTCAGATAATTAAATCTTAGTGGTGGAGATTTGACTTATCATATTTTCCAGACTGCAAACACTTGTGTTGTGCTGGCATCCATTTGGCATTATCTGGTTTAGTATTCATTTCCTTTTTTAAAAAGCATTTTCTTGTTGTTTACTATAAAAAAACACCAAAAGGCATTAACACTGTGGTTCAGAAGACAGTTCTGGGATAGAAAACGCAGATCATTTGGAAACATTAAGCTTTGTCAGCTGGAGCCCTAATTCCCCTTCATTATGATTAGATAAAGTGCTCCCAAGACAAACTGATTATGACAACCTTACAGCACAAATTTATTATATGAATGACTTGGGAAATGGAAGGATAAAAACAGAGGTAACATAAAGTTCCAAAACATTGAACAAAGAATATATGAGTTAGATATATTTTACCTACTTATAATAACTTTACTAAAAACAACAAAATTGAAAATAAATTATGTGTGTGTGTGTGTGTGTGTGTACACAGAGTCAATGGGGGTTGTTAAAAGCAAACAAAAACAGATACATAATGTCAAACCCCTCCTATATTTCTATTCAATATGAATGGGTACTGTTAACAGTTTTCTTTTTCTTTTAGCTCTTGCCCTATGCATATATATATTTTTTCTTTTGTTCTGAACACAATGGTATCATCCCATAAGTGAAGTTCTGCTTTTGCTGCTTGCTTCTTTCAACAATCATGAACACTCTTCCATTTTTATATGTGGAAATTCTCGTTCATTTGTCAATTGCACTGTATATTAAGTATTTCCAAACTGAGAAAATTTAGAAAATTTTTTTTGTTTGTTTTTTATGTTACAAATAATGTTCTGAATAATATTTTTATATATTACACATATGCTTATTTTTTATTATTGCAAAGCTGAATATTTCTGTGCTACAGATTCTGGGTTAAAAGTTATCAACATTTTTTGTTTATTTTGACGTATTATCAAAGTATATTCAAACATTTTTTTGTCAAGTTATACTTCCACCAACAGTGAATCAGAGTGCAGGACTGGAAAGAGGGGAGGGCATGGGATCCAGGGCACAGAAAAAGGTACTTGTCTTTGAGCAAGGGGGTCATTCTTTCATTTTACAGAAAGAAGGAGAGATAAGAAGGGTAATAATATTATGAGCCCTCCTACAGATCAGTGGTAGGAGCTGAAATATTCCTGACTGACTGCTGCTATTTTCCTAATAGAGTTTGGGAGGAGATTATCAGCTGGTGTTTAGTCGAAAAGTAAGAATACATGTGATAATTTTGAAGATTCAGAGGTATGAATAGATGGGTTTAGAGGGTGGGAAAGAAAAAATTTAGATATGGTAAGCCAAGATGTGGCCCCCCAAATATATCCAAATCTCTGCAATTTCCAAATGTTACCTTATTTGAAAAAAAGGGTCTTTGCAGATATAATTAAGTTAAATAATTTGGGATGAGAAGATTACCTTAAATTACCTACTTAGGTCCTATATGCTTTCATCAATGTTTTTATAAGGAAGAAGCAAAGGGAGGTAACACAGACACACAGAGAAGGGAATGTGAAGATGATAGTGAGTGGTGAGATATGATCATAAGTTTAGACATGGTGGGGAAGACTACATGCAGAAGCTGGAAAAGACAAGGAAAGGATTCTCCTCTTTCTAAAGCCCTGGAAGGGAACATAGCTCTGCCAGATTTAAGACTTCTTGCCTCCAGAGCTGAGAGAACAAATTTGTATTGTTTTAAGCCATCAAGTTTGTGGTAATTTGTTACAGTAGGAAACTAGTGTCCTCAAGAAACAAATACATAATGAAATGTATTATCCTATAATATTAAAATAACATTTGAGTTCTTAGTTACGAATCTGAAGTAAATTACTTGGTCAGGTTGTGTGGAGATAAGGTACTTGCTTCAACCATGATTGGAATGTTTCTAAATGAGTATGGTCGTACAGAAATACTGAGAAGTAAGAAGGCAATTTTATGGTTTTTGCAAAAGATTGGTTATAACGAAGGAGTAAGCTTGTATCTAAACTATAAACAAAGCATAAGGGGGTGATGAATAGTAAAACAAGGGAAATAAATTTCTCAATAAACTGGAATATACTTCTTGTGAAGTTATGAAATTAGAAAGTTAGAAGGGAAGAAATAAGGTCATTGGGGACTTTGTAGCAGAAATGCCTCAGGAAATGGAATTATTAGTGATGAAAGAATATCATTTATTATGTGGCCAAGATGGCATGATGGGTAAAAATTGGTTGGAAATAATGAATGAAATGAGATATTAATATGGGTCACCTTCATCTAGATTTGTAACATGTATTTAATTGTACAGTTTCAGGGGTGTAATGAGGTTTGATCTTTCAAAGGATATTGCAATGAATAGTGGAATAGATATTTGCTTTTTTTAAAAATCCCCCCAGCATTATTAGCTTACTATGTGTGTGTGTGTGTGTGTGTGTGTGTGTGTGTGTGCATGTGTGAGCACAAATATATTCTGGTGTTGATATGGGAGAACCACCTTCTATCAGTTTGCTCATGGTATCCAGGTGAAGCTGACTGCACCCCACTCTCATTCCTGAAATCCAGATGTGGACCTGCTAATAGGGCTATGCCAATCATTACTTTCTGTAATCCTTGGTAGGTAATTAAGTCAGTAATGGCCACATGACACAAGTCAAGTGAATAAGCTCCTTTTGGGGTTGGTCTTTGAACTATCAAGGTCATGGGTGTACTATTTCCTGTTGGAAATAAATCTAGACGTGTAGCCCAGGCAACCACTGGCAGTGCTCTTGAAACTATGTGGGAGAAAATATCTGAGAATGGGGGTGACACCAAGAAAATGAAAACAAGGAATGGAGGGTTACAAAACAACCCTGTTCAGGAACTCAAATCCCAAATGAAGGTTTATCTGACCTCTTAATCATTTAGCTGTTTAGAAAGTTAAAAAAAAATCTCTTTAAATTAACTCAGTTGGGGAAGCCTTATTATTATTATTTTTCTTTTGTGACATGAAATAGAAAGTACCCATTGCAGACACCTAATGCTACTCTTAGGCTATAGCATCAGTGTTGCTAGTAATCTCATCTAATGAGGAAGAATTTAAAAGTGAAGTGAGCTCTTCGAGTTATCCTGAGGTGTTGAATTTGAATTTCTACCAGGTCTGTGTCCACAAATGAGAGCCAATAAGGGCCGGCCGAGTGTCTCAGATGGTTAAGAGCTCGCTCAAGAGCATGAGCTCTGAGCAACAGTGGTTCGATGCCCAGCCCGAGCTGAGCTGCCGCTGAGCTGCCAACAGGTGGCAGGAGGGCTCAGCCAAAAAATAATAATAATCACCCACTGAGAAAAGGCATGCCATAATGACGACATCAAATGGGATAGCATATCTGTCAGAAAGCTCTGCAGAATTCTGAATTCTGTATCTGTCCTGGTACATTATACGAATACAAATCTTGGTTTCCTACAACTAATGCTTCATTGTCCATCACTATAGGTTTGTATCTTCCATAGCATTAAAACATCAAGGATATACAATATAAAAATAACACCATTTATAGAAAAGTATGATAGATAAATTAAGTTTTAAAAGCTCTTGTCGAGTCACATCTTTGTAATTTGTACTAGTTGCAATCTTATTTTGTACTTCGTCTAAATACACATCTATAACCTGAATTGCAAGAACCTTTCTGTAATCTTCAGCACATTGATAGTCCTGTAATGTAATATCAAGTGTGAATCCCTCCAGCATTTGCCACAGGATACAGTATCTTGTTAAGCCACCCTCCCTAGAGATTTTTGTTTCAGAAAAAATATACCTGTTCCCCTTCTTCAGGGAATAATTTTCAGTAACATTTGCAATGAGCAGTTGTTCACTGAAATGGACTGAATTATCAGGATTAAAGTAGTGATGTAATATAGAGTAAATCCACAGGACAAATTACTGAAAGAAAACTGTCAAACTGGAAAGGTATACATCAAGAGTAGGAATCAGTGCTATTAAAGGACTAATGGGGCTACGTCTAAAAACCTGTCTAGATCATGTCCATGATGTCACAGACATGAATTTACAAGACAAGCAGGGATGTATTAGGATCTCGCCTTGTCTGTGCCAATGCCATTAAAATTCTGACTCATGGCCAGTGCAAGGAAAGTCCCTTCATGCTGATTAATTTCAAAGGCATTTTTTTTTGTTTTTCTGGTGGAGTGATAAAAACATCAGGAACAATGAAATACCTTATTGCTAATCTCTAATCAGGTGACATTGATTTTTTTTTAGCTAAACTCTTGAGATCATACTTCTGCAACAGAGATAAGAGGAAATACATTATGCATTATTCTTTTGATATCATGATGTTAAAAGAATAAACTTGTATCAGCACAAACTAATTTAACAGAGACATACTCAAAACCAGTTAAGTTCTCCTTCTTAGCTGAAGATGGAAAGGGAGTGGGGAAGCTCTATGCTGAAAAAGGCTAGTGTTCATTAAATTTAGTGGTTTTGTTCCATTTTAATTGCTGTACTGTACTGATTTAATTAGACTAATTTGGAATGACATTTACCAAGAATAGGCATTGTCCCAAAAGATCTATTTTAGAATGTCTCCATTTCAAATGATAAATTATTCCCACAAATTATTTTAATTAAATCTTCAGTTAGGACAGTAATGGTCCACTCTATAAAATTTGATCATCAAAAGCAATGTTAAATCCATTGGTGTAACCTTATATGTGGTTAGCAAGAAGTGTCCACTTTTATCTTACAATAGATTAAATGCATACAAAAAAATATTTACTTCAACTGATCAAATGAAGGGTAGAATTTCTTTCAACATGTATTTTAAAAATATCTAATAATTTTTATGTTAACCTTGACTTTCAGTTAAGTATGTATTTCACCTTTTAAGTTTCATCAACAAACCCTTCAGGAGTGTCAGTCTACCTCTGTATTATGGAATATTTGGAGGTAGCCATAGTAAAAATATTATGTCTGATAGAATGATAACAGTTGTCCCTGTAACGATGCATTGTGAGTGTTCTCCTTATTCAGCAAAAATGAAAAATAATTTTAAAAAATATATGTATTTGCACCAGATTGATTAGGTCATTAGGTTGATGCTCATTTTATTTCACAATGTAAACTGCTTTTATATTTCTGTTTTGGCTACATTAATTAGATTTTGTAAAAAACAGTTTTCACATATGCACTTTTTAGTTGTTTTTAAAATGAACTTAAAGTCTTTTATTAAGGAAGATTATCTATGTAATATCAATAAAACTTCTAAGCAGGGAACATAGTATTTATAAATGTAGACTGCACAATTACAGATAAGAATAAAACTCAATTATGCACAGATGGATTGAACAACTTAAAGAAAAGCTGTAGAAATAAATAAAAAAGGTAATTTGTAAATTTTATGGTAACTAGTGTTGAAGTAATTTTTAAAAACCCCAGGAATACATGTATTTACTACTTTTGTAAACACCATGTTTTAAAATAGCTTTAAGTCATAAGATAATGATATTCTGTTCTATTCATGGGGGGGGGAGGGAGGGAGAGAGAGAGAGCAAGCGAGTGAGAGGGAAGAGAGAACAGAAAACAGCAGTGAGGCACTTTTCTTTGGCTTGGGGAAAAAATGTTAGTATCTGTGTTGAGATTTGTACATGTAAAATGCAGATAATCATAAAATCTCAAAGGGGTGCTGTAAGGTTTAATTTCTCCAGAGTTCTACGGACATGAGAAAATGTATATAGAGTTTGGGCATTTAATCACTATTAATCCTCCAGGAGTTTTCATATTGTCCAGGGAGGCTAGATGGAAGACTGCCAAGTTATTAAACACCTGGAAAGATCTAGAAACACCTCTATTGAACAGTAAAGCAAATGAATTAAAAGCTACACCTTTGCAAGAAACCTGGAGCAAATGAAAAAGTTGGCCACTTAGGGATGGCACAGGGGATCAAATAAATTTACATTATAAATTATAGTTTTACAAAAAGAAGAAAGTATGTATGTGAGCTGAAGTTCCTGAAAAGAGAGAGCAGGTGGATGAAGTGGGTATGGGTTAAGGTCATTGTTAACTATTAGTAAATTGAAAAACACATTAATTCAAAAGGTTATGATATTTATTTTAAAGGGTTTGGAGAGCTGTTATATCTCTTCAAAATTTTTTTCTGCAGAATTAAGATTGATATTAAAAAAATCAAATGATTTAGTGAGGTATTTGACTCAGAGAAATGATACAATGTAAGTCCTTCTAGTCAGGGCTGAATTTACAAGGTTTTTATGAGGATTTATTGAAAATATTTCCATGTAAACTGCTCAGGAGGATTTTTAGCAGATAGGAAGTGCTCAATACATTTTTAGGAATTACCGTTATTCAAATTATAATAAATGCTCAAGGGACAGGTGCACTAATTTCTTGCTGTGCCATTTTTCCTCTTTTATGTTTAAATTATGGTTGGGTCTATTGTGTCAATGTCATTTTAGGAAAATATATGTTTTAGGCACAGCCAGTCTAATATTGATCACTATCACATTCTCACTCACCTTATGGGTAAATCTGCCAAGAATAACATAATGCTTTTTACTATTTTTATTGATTTATCATCCATCTTTGACTCTTTGGAGCAGAATTGGTTATGGGCTAATATGTATGAATTTAACACAAATCCTCATTCACGTATCATCAAAATCTAAAAATTTTAATCTCAAGAACCAGGGTAGGCAGGAAACAGAGGCTATATTTCAATTTTCATTTTTATAAAAAAGAGGCTATGTTCAGGTCCTCTTCTGTTTAAATAATACCTTGGTAGCCTAATTCATGTTTGGATGCTCACCATCTAGCACAATATGTGACTTATAAAGTATACAATATATGCAGAGTAAATGGATATGTGGTCCCATTGCTTTCGGACGGGTGAAACGGCAACCTGTTTGTCATTGATAGGAGACTTCCCTTAGGTCCTCAATATTTCCCCCCATATTCCTACAAATAATTTTATATAATTGCAACAGAATTTGCTTTTTTCATAAATCTTTGGTAGATGCTCATAACTCTTAGTTAAAAACCCCTTCCTGTGTTATCTATGTCCACTCACACTCTGACCGATCTGCCTTAACAGGCATCACATCACGTGTTCTCGGCATTCCCCTCACGTGCTCCAGCCGCCGCTCACAGCTTCCTGAACACCACGTTCTCCTTTGTGCGTCTGAGCTTTATGTGAATGCTCCTCAGCCCGCAGTACCATCTTTCCATTTCTCTGCTTTGCACATGCTCACGCATGCTTCAGAATGGTCTACGGACTCTGTGAAGCTTTCCCAGATGAACAGATTCTTGTTGGTATTCTTTGGTATTCTTTTTGCTGTTCTATAGAGTTTTGCTATTCTGTAATACTATAATTCCATGTTTGTGTGCTTATCTCCTCGGCAGGGCTGGGAACAGAAACTATGTTGTTTTTTTCATTTTGTGTTTCTATTGTAGTGCTTGACTCTAGTAAACTGTTGAATGAATAGGCAAATGAATAAAAGAATGAATGAATGAATGAATATATTTTTGTCAGCAAAGAATGTGAGGAAACACCTGGACCCATGCCAGCATCTAGTTCCCTGACAGAAGTTAGAGCTTTTTCATCTAACAGGCTCATAGAAATAACGCAATCAACTTTGCAAAATTTTACTGCTTTCACATTTCAATTTTTCTCTCTTTAAAACTTTTTGAATGTACTTTAATATTGTTAGTATTTACCTCTCTTGCTGACTTTTAGAAAAGTTAAGGTTCTCTTCAGTGGGTCTAAAACCTAGGGAAGAGATAAGACTTGAGGTAAGGCAGAATTAATTGGATAAGCTAGTGGGTGGATTTCTGTAGCTAACACAATTTGCTTGAAGGCAAGGAGTGGGTAAATGTATATAAAAGATTGTATATAGAAGAGTGTATTATTTCTGGAAGCTCCTGAGAACTTGACAGGATACCAAATTAGTAATAGGTGGAGAGGCAAGCAAAATTATAATTATCACCATTTAGGGCACACTCTCTCACTAAATGCCTTTTGTTACAAATGCTAAAACTTTTCACATAGGTAATATTTTGATTACTGACTGATGCTTGACATTTTAAAGGGATCAATAGCTAAAGGCAAATGTTCTGAAAGGTAGAGAATAGAGCTTCTTGGCACAGAACTTTTAAGGGAAAAAGTACTATGATGAGTTACCACAAGTCCTGGCTTGTACTGGACAGTTCTGTTTATGCCTATTAATTTTTATTATTAATAGTATCCCATATCATTCAGAGAACTGTCCTGGTTTGAACAATAAATTATATATTCGCCTTAACAATAAGAAACAAGAAAAATGGGAGAGATGAGACATGTAATAAAGCTTCTGGATGTACTAAAAGCAAATACAGACATCAAAACAATGGACCCTGATTTCTCAGGACTAATATCTACAATTCTAAACCTGCATATCTCATTTATACAGTTCAGGAATGTCATAACAATAAAGGCAATCTTTTTTTTTTTTACCTTTCCAAGTAATCAATTTATAAATCCATTACCGTAGCTTACATTTCCACCCATGAAAATCTCTATTGCAAATTGAAACACTTGGTGCCTGAGGTAGACGATTTATTAATGCAAATCATTGTCTAAACACATCTCCTATTCTTAGAACTTTGATTGCATTCTGATGAGAGTTTGATTGATAGCTGGATGAAAAATAGTCTTGATCAGTAATGAACATGTAAGCTTACC
>NW_017732021.1:707343-709042 GCF_001890085.2 Hipposideros armiger | reverse complement strand
CTCAAAAACCAGGACAGCTAAAAACTTAAAAAGTTGGTGTCATATATAAGAAATCATTGTCAAGACAAATTAGGAAGTTTTCCCCTATGTTTTCCTTTTAGAAGCTTTACAATTTCAGGTCTTATGTTTAAGTATTTAAACCATTTTTGGTTGATTTTTGTCTATAATATAAGATAAAGGTCCAATTCATTCTTTTGCATGTGAACATCCAGTTTTCCAAATACCATTTGAAGAAACTGTCCTTTCCCCAATGGTGTATTGTTGGCACCCCTACTGAAGATCAGTTGGCTATATAAAAGTGTGGATTTATTCCTGGGCTTTCTATGCTATTCTGTTGATCTGTCTGTTGTTATGCCAGTACATACTATTTTCATAAGCAACATAAGCAAAAATAGACAAGCAGGACTACATAAAACTGCAAAGCTTCTGCTCTGCAAAGGAAGTAATCAACAGAGTGAAAAATGAAACCTACAAAATGAGAGAAAGATTTACAAACCATATATCTGATAAAAGGGTTAATATCCAAAATTTATAAGGAACTCCTACAACTCAATAACAAAAACCAAATCACCTTATTAAAAAATGGGCAAAGGACAGGGAATAGAAATTTTCCTAAGGAAGACATACAAATGGACAACCAGATATATGCACAGATGCACAATATCACTAGTCATTATTGCAAATCAAACCACAATGAGGTATCACCTCACACCTGTTAGGATGGTCACTATCAAGAATACAGAAAACAACTAATGTTGGTGAGAATATGGGGACATGAGATCTCATGTACACTGTTAGTGGGAATGTAAAATGGTCTAGTCGCTCTGGAAGGACGCATGGAGTTTCTCAAAAAAATTAAAAACAGAATTACTATATAATCCAGTAATCCCTATTCTGGCTATTTATCCAAAAGAACTACAATCAGGATCTGGAAGAGACATATGCCTCCCTATGTTCATTGCAGCATTATTCACAGTAGCTAAGGTGTGGAATCAATCCCTATGTCCATTGATTAATGAATGGATGAAGAAAATTCTGGTGTATAAATACAATGGAATATTAATCAGCCAAAAAAATGAAGGCAATCCTGCCATATGCAACGTCACGGATGCACTTTGAGAACATTTTGCTAAGTGAAATAAGCCAGTCACAGTACAAGTCCTGTATGATTCCTCTTATATGAGGTATCCAAGATAGTCAAGCTCCTAGAAGCAAAGAGTAGGATGGTAGTTGCCAGGGCTAGGGGGAGGGGGAATTGGTAAGATGCTGTTCAACAGATTTACAGTTTCAGTTACGCAACCCGAGTAAGTTCTAGAGATCCACTAAATCCACAACATTTGTGCTTATTATTAGCTCTACACTTAAATTTTTGTTAAGAGTAGATATCATATGGTATGCTCACAATTTAAAAAAAACAGACTGTTATATATAACATCTCAATCACTGGAATTAATATTTCATGATTGTGTATATGTACAGGGAAACTACAAAGATTCCTTTTGGAAATATCAGAATGAGTATTTTATTTTTTGATGGGATATTTAGTATAATTTCAGGGACATCTCTCCTGTATATTAAATAAGTTTGATTTATAATAGTTTAGCAAGTATAACTAAAGAGGACACTTTCATAAGTAGCAATACCATAAACCATTAAGTTTGGAATTATTCCCATGGACATATATTTAAGAGGCAAAAAA
>NW_017732021.1:694370-699353 GCF_001890085.2 Hipposideros armiger | reverse complement strand
ACCCTCTTTGAGGTTGATTTTCCAGGGATTTATCACAAATAAAAAAAGAGGAGGAAAAAAACAACCCTAATCCAATATCTGCACTAGAAGCTGGAGCCTCTCCCCTTCCTCAGTTCTTTTCCCTTGGAAAAGGGTCCTAAAGATTTTTGGAAGAAATACTGAAAATAACAATAATAACATCAAAATGCTTTATTTTTTCTTACCGTGTATGTGTGTGTTGTGTGTTTTTATGTATTTCAGTTACAGTTGACATTCAATATTATTTCATATTAGTTTCAGGGGTATAACATGGTGGTTAGACAGTTAACATAATTTATGCAGTGATCCCCCCATTTAGTCTAGTACCCACCTGGCACTATACATAGTTGTTGCAACATTACTAACTACATTCCCTATGCTGTATTTTGCATCCCAATGACTATTTTGTAACTACCAATTTGTATTTCTTAATCCCTTCACCTTTTTCATCATCCTGTTCCCCAGTCTCCCATCCCATCTGACAACCATCAGCTTTTTCCCTGCATCTAAGAGTCTGTTTCTGTTTTGTTTGCTTATTTATGGTGTCCTTTAGATTCCACATGTAAGTGAAATCATAAAGTATTTGTCTTACTCAGTCTGACTTATCTCACTTAGCATAACACCCTCTAGGTCCATCAATGTTGTCACAAATGGTAAGATTTCATTCTTTTTTATGGCCGAGTAATATTCTATTATATATAAGCACTACATCTTATTTCTCCAGTGATCTACACATCAAAAGGTAGAGTTAGTCCTTTGGACAAAAGAAACATTTTAGTACTAATTTTATTCAATAAACAAACATTATTGTGTAGCATCATAGCCTATGAGATAGAGGGATAGTGATACACCTCAATTACTGAAGCTTGGGTTAGGGGAAGGTATTAAGTGGCTTTATATCTGAAGACTCATGTTCTCTTTGATTCAAACATGGGAATGGATGGGTCTATTTGTAGCTCTGATTATTAAATCTCAGGCCTTACCAACAGTTTTATTCCTACCAAAAGATAAATGAAATATTTCTCTGGTAATCACAAAGTATTGCAGAATGCTACAAATAAAAGACTAGAGCACACTCAGTGAAGAGGGTCAGGTAATAAGCTACTGTGCATCATAAACAGAAAAGAATGAAAATACACAGTAATAATTATTAATAAGAAATTTACAAGCATGTTGAATGAAACCATTCTACTGATATTCAGTAATAAAAAAGATACTAAGAATGAGCTTTCTGCAAGCACACAGGCAGATGCAGAAGATGGTCTTGGTCACAAAAACAGAACAAAATCCAACCATAGACCAGCATGGCACAAGAATGGCCTAGTGTGAAGTTAAGAAAGGAATTAGTATCCTAAAATTTATCATTTATATGAAACCACAAGACCTAAACAACCAAAGTGATCTTGAGAAAAAAACAACGAAGTTAGAGACATCATGCTCCCTGATCTCAAATTATATTTCAAAGATATAGTAATCAAAACAGGATAGAATTAATATAAGCACATAGACTGGACAGAATAGAGCCTAGAAATAAACCTGTGCATGAGGCTATAGTAATCAGAACAGCATGGTACCAGCATAGAAACAGACACATAGATCAATGGAACAGAATGGAGAGCCCAGAAATAAACCCACACAAACATGGTCATTTAATTTATGACAAAGGAAGCAAGGATGTACATTGGAGTAAAGACAGTTTATTTAATAAATAGTGCTGGGAAAACTGGACAGATACATGTAAAAAAATGAAACTGGACCAACTTTTTATGCCATAACAACAGTAAACTCAAAATGGATTAAAGACTTAAATGTAAGCTCTGAAAACACAAGTTTTTTTAGAAGAAAATATAGGAAGTAAACTCTCAGACATTACCCTTAGTAATAATTTTATTGTTATATCTTCTCAGGCAAGGAAACTAAGAAAAAAAATAAACAAGTTGGATTACATCAAACTAAAAAGTTTTTTTCACAGCAAAACAACCCATCAGGAAAACAAAAAAGGCATCCTACTGAATGGGAGAAGATATTTGCCAAGGATACATCTGGTAAGGGGTTAATATCCTAAATTTATAAAAAACTCATACAACGCAACACCAAAAAAACAAACAACCCATTTCAAAAATGGGCAGAGGACCTGAATAGACATTTCTCCAAGAGGACATACAGATGGCCAATAGACATATGAAAAGATGCTCAACTTCACTAATCATCAGAGAAATGCAAATAAAAACCACAAGGAGATAGCACATCACTTCTGTCAGTATGACTATCATCAATAAATACAAAAAACAACAATTGTCGAGGATGTGGAGAAAATGGAACCCTTGGTGGAACTGCAAATTCGTGCAGCTGGTATGGAGAACAGTATGAAGGTTCCTGAGAAAATTAAAAATAGAACTTCCTTATAACCCAGCAATTTCACTCCTGGGTATTTATCCAAAGAAATCCAAAACACCAATTTGGACACACACACACACACACACACACACACACACACACACACACACTAAATAAATAAATAAATAAATAAATAAATAAATAAATAAATAAATATAATATATAATAATAAATAAAATAATACATAAATTACTATATATATATATATATATTATATCCCTATGTTTACTGCAGCACTATTTACAATAGCCAAGATATGGAAATAACTAAAATGTCCATCAATAGATGGCTGGATAAAGAAACTGTGGTACACATGGGCCGGCCGAGTGGCGCATTGGTTAAGAGCTGGCTTGGGATGCCAGAGGACCCCAGTTCAGATCCCACATATGAGGGCCAGTGACACTGCCCTTTACAGCTAAGATGCTGAACAACAGCTCAACCTGGAGCTGGGCTGCCGTGAGTCACGGGCAANTCGTATATAATTCTATTTTTTCACTGAGGAAACAGCAACAAACAGAGGACAGTGATACTACACCCAAGTGCAGAGCAATAGGAAGGAAACTGTACCTATTGCAGACAGATTACAACAGAAGATAGTTACTATGGCCCATGACCAAATCTAGCATGCTGCCTATAAACAAAGTTTTATTAAGATACAGCCATACTCACTCATTAATTTGTTGTCTATTGCTTATAAAGCCTAAAATATGTACAACCTGGCTCTTAACAGAAAAAGGTTGTCAACCTCTGATTCAAAACTTAAAGCAAAGTTCTATCTATATCTATAGAAATATAATGGTACTAGATATACGTATAGTACAGAAAAAAGGCAAAATCCTGGGGTCTTCTATCATTAGTAAAGGAATACTGAAAAGGAGTGTCAGTAAGGTTGCAAGAAAATTAGGATAGTTTCTAGAAACAAAATATAATTTAGTAATTCAAAAGCAAAAATTAGGAGAAAAAAGTATTTTAAGGAAGAAGGAATTATCAACTGTGTCAAATGTGCAGAGGAAAAGGAACACAAGGACCAACAAATTACAGTTGGATTTGGTAACGTAATGATGAAAGCTGACTCTGAAGGAAGCAGTTTCATTGAAGTAGTGAGAAGGAAATCCTAATTGAAACAAAAGGTGAGGATGTGACAATATTAAATACAGATAGTGTTTTTCCAAGGAGCTCAGCTGTAAAGGGAAACTGGAAAACAGTGTAAGATAATAATTTTTAAGACAAAAATATGGAAATGATCCTAGAGGATACAGAAAATAAAATCAAAGATGTCTTTAGAACCATGTGGAGATAACCAGGCCTCTGTGGAAATGGGTGTGTGGAATACTTACGATGCTTAACCTGAGTTCAAAGGATTTTGCCTCAGCAAAGCTGTCTCTTTTCAAAGAATGGCATTAATACCATAATTATGCTACTAGTGACTATGTTAGCTGATATAACAAATATATTAATGGCGACCAAATCATGTGGAACAAATACAGATTACCCTCCACAAATATTCTATCCTAAGAAAGCTTGCCAGTAAGTTTAAAAAACCCTGAGAGGATGGGGCAGCAGAGAGTAGGAATCTCTAATAATGACAAATAGAACTGTCTGGCCATTCAGCAGATGAAAAGTTTTTGTAAAGTAATATGAGACTTCCTGAATACAAGTTTGTGGTGTGAAATTTATACTGAGTACAGCAAAAGTCAGTTTCTTTAAATACTGAAATAAATATTGAAAAAATATTTTTAAAATATCTATTTGGATAAATGCCATTATATTAGCATGTCCAGGACACACTTCTATTTATGTCTAACACAGAAAGTAAAGCTCTATTTGATAAAAATACTTGAGTAGTTGCCATGAAAATGTAAAATATAGGGGAAAATATAAAACATTACAAAAAAGGAAAAATTATAACTCATTAATGTGAAAGAAAGGGATGGTCCAAAGATTTCTCAAAGTTTCATCTTTGATCGAATGGAAGACTAAACAAAATAAATGTCAAGATGGGAGTCAGTTGACATTAGACTATTAATTATTCATCTCTAAAATGAATCACTCCATTCAGTTCTAAATTTCTACATAGAGTCATATTGATCTAATTTCAGGACCTAATTTCTAATCTATTTGGCAGAACAAATCTGTAATAAAAATTTTCAACTCCCTTACCTATACTAGTAATTGTTTTCTAATGTGAAATATGAGAGTAATTGTTTAATCTTCATCAGGAGCCAGAGGATAATTAATCATATCATTAATAGCTTGAAAGATGATAACTAGAATGAATAAGTGTACATCAAAATAATTTCTTCTGAAAATTCTATAATTTGTATGCATTTATACTTTTTTATTTTGTTTTCCTAAGTCAGATGTCTAAAAATTTAGTCATTTGCGCTCCTACCTTTTAAAATTCTTGTTTTAGAAATTCAGCCTCCATTCACAATGTACCAGTGGTCCACAATAAATTAATTAACCCACAGTGAGTCTTGCACAGATTTTTAACATGATTTAACATGATTTTCCATAATGCAACTAAAAGCAGTGCATTTAAGAATATCTAGATTATTAACTATATAT
>NW_017732021.1:683526-690325 GCF_001890085.2 Hipposideros armiger | reverse complement strand
AAAAAAAAAAAGAAAGAAACTGTGGTACACATATACAATGGAGTATTACTCTGCCATAAAAAGAATGAAATCTTACCATTTGCAACAACTTGAATGGACTTAGAGGATATTATGCTAAGTGAATAAGTCAGACTGAGAAAGACAAATACCATATGATCTCACTTATATGTAGAATATAAATGAGCAAACAAAACAGAAATAGACTCATAGATACACAGAACAAACTAATGGTTGCTAGATGGGAGGGGTCAGGGGATGGGTGAAAAGGTGAAGGCATTAGGGAGTACAAATTGGTAGTCCCAAAATAGTCACAGGGATGTAAAGTACAGCATAGGGAATATAATCAATAATGTTGTAAAGACTATATAGGTTGTCAGATAGGTACCTGACTTATCTGGGGATCACTCCGTGGATTATATAAACACCTAACCACTGCACTGTACACCTCAAATTAATATAAAATAATGCTGAGTGTCAACTATAATTTTCACACACACACACACACACACACACACACACACACACACACACACACGGTATTGGTCCCTTGTTCCACGAATATACACCATGCATGTTTTACAACTGCCCATCAAACTTGCAAGAGATGACTCCCAATGGATATCAGAACTGGCTGCAGAGCTTTCTGTTTTTCTGGTATCACATAAACCTCCTGATAATTTAAAACTATTCTCAGGTGTTCCTAACAGGAGTATTATAAAAATTAAGTTGTTATCCAAAGAAATAAATCTGGAATAGCAAAATTTCACTGATGTGAGCACAGAAAGACATTTCTCCCTCAAGTTTCTTGATATGGGAGCCTTTTCGCTAATTTGTTTTAATTCCTCATGGAAGAACACACTCCAGAAATTGGAAGTCTAAGAGAATTCACAGTAATATAATTTATTTTGCCATCTGCTTTTCTTAGAAAACGATCAATTAATAACATAATTGCCTTGGCATTGTGTTCTGAATTGTACACATGCTACAGTGGAATGCAAAATTCAGGTTTTATTGAACTGTGGAAAGAGTGTCAAAGTTTTTTTTATTGTATCTTTGATTTTCCATCTTATAAGCATTCTCATATTTTAACCCTACCCCCATTTACTTATTTCAATTTCATTTCAACTTTAAAGATGTAGCAATATTTTAGCACAGTAACACAATGGGTAATATTAATGTATCACACCATTCTACAGAAGGTTTTGATTAGTGTCTCAAAGACGTTTTGCTTATTTTTTACACTAAAGTTCAAGAAATGATGTTTTACTTGAAGAGAATATTAAAGAAGGAGAACAAGTTGTTACATCAAGTACACATGATTGTTGTGGATATCTATCTATCTATCTATCTATCTATCTATCTATCTATCTATCTATCATCTATCCATTCATCCATCTATCATCTTGTGGATATATTTAACTAAGGAAAGTTAGTGATAAAGGCATTAACATACAACCAAAAGAATTAATCAGAATCCCTAGTGGTTCTAATTTTCAGAAAGAAGGACAAAATCAGTGAAGTAAACAGCTCTGAGATGAAAGGAGGATTTGCCCATTACATTAAATGGAACAGATGTCACATGTTTGATGACTCATTCTGGAAGAAGCTCTCTACTACTCAATGGTCAGTTATATCTTCATAGCAATTAGTTAAATATGTCTTATAAAGATACTCTACTAAGATCAGAACTCAGGTTTTAGACTGATAAAGTCCTAATGGTGAATTTATATAGTCTACATTACTGAATTATGTAGGAATAACCTTATAAATTCTATTTGGTTCCTACTATATCTTTGTTAGTGATTTAAAAAAGTAACTACTGAAGTAAGAATGAGAAGTTTGAAAGCCATTTAAACTCCTCCCCATGACATTCAGAAGCAGTGACAGTACAGCAGGAAGAAAGGAAAATGTTAGCTGGGACACTACACAGAAAGATCTAAAGAACGACTTCTCCAAATTTGGTGAAGTTGTAGACCACACTCTGAAGTTAGATTCTATCACAGGGAGATCAAGGGGTTTTGGCTTTGTGCTATTTAAAGAGTCAGAGAGTGTGGATAAGGTCATGGATCAGAAAGAACATAAATTGAAGGGGAAGGTGATTGATCCTAAAAGGGCCAAAGACATAAAAACAAAAAGCCTGTTAAAAAAAATTTGTGTTGGTGGCCTTTCTCCAGAGACACCTGAAGAGAAAATAAGGAGTACTTTGGTCGTTTTGGTAAGGTGAAATCCATAGAGCTTCCCATGGACAAGACCAATAAGAGGCGTGGATTCTGCTGTATTACCTTTAAGGAAGAGGAACCAGTGAAGAAGATAATGGAAAAGAAATACCACAATGTTGGCCTTAGTAAACGTGAAATCAAAGTAGCCATGTTGAAGAAACAGTATCAGCAACAGCCGCAAATGGGAGTCAAAAGGGGGATTTGCTGGCCGAGCTTGTGGAAGAGGTGGTTATGGGGAAGTATCCAGGCGGGGTGGTCATCAAAATAGCTACAAACCATACTAAATTATTCTATTTGCAACTTATCCCCAACAGGACGTGAAGCAATATTTTCCAATTTGAAGATTCATTTGAAGGTGGCTCCTGCCACCTGTTAATAGCAGTTCAAACTACATTTTTGTATCAAGTCCCCGAATGGAAGTATGACGATGGGTCCATCTGAAGTTTAATTCTGAGTTCTCGTTAAAAGAAATTTGCTTTCATTGTTTAATTTCTTAATTGCTGTTTCAGAATCAATTTGTGCTTTATGCCCCTCCTCCCCAGTATTGCAGAAAAAGTCTTGTGTTAAAAGCCGAGTGTGACAGTGTCATGATGTAGTAGCGTCTTACTGGATTTTTAATAAATCCTTTTTTATATAAATGTATTTGCTCTTTTATCATCAGAATAGGAAAATTTGAGGAATACAAACATTTTTTGTCATGGATTCAAGTTAGTAGAAGAATAAATTTGGAAAATTGTAATCCTTGTCTAAATGGAGGACATGGTTAAGACTGCAGTGAAATTTTAAATGCATTTAGTAAAAACTCTAATTTTTACCACAATGTGACCTCCCTGTCCAAATTGGAAATGACTTAATGTAGTTAATTTGTTTGTTGGATGTTTTATACTAAGGTAGCCATTAAGATTTATATAAACATTTTCCCAATGCCCAGTTTTTGCTTTATGTATTGTGCTTTTTAAAACAAATCTGGAGAAATGTGGAAGAAACCCTTTTGAATGGAAACTTAATGTTTTGTGCTTCCATTAAGCAAAAATAAGAACTAAGAAAATTATGTGAGTTATAATAGAAATGATAGTTTCTATTATGATAAATGATATAAATGATAGCTAGTTTATATATTTTTAGGGCTATGGCAGACTTACGCACCATAGATATCCAAATGTCGAGGGAAGATTAAAGAAATGTATGCTGTGTTAAAAAAAAAGCAACTGTTGAGTAACAATTGCATATGGTGACAGAACATAATATTGTGATAGCATATCTATTTTGCATTTGATTAATATATAGAGTGCCTTATACATTTCAATTTGCAAGCTATAAATTGATTTTTTGAAACTATTATAATAAAAAACTATATGTGTTATTTGCTAAGTCTCTTAATGTTTCCACTATTCACTGTAATTTTCTTAGCCAGAATAAAGTTTTGATTGAAATAAATCCTATTTTTGAGCAAAACTGTGTCTTGTAGTAATAATTATCACTCTCAGAATAATAGCTGCTACTTATTTTATGTTGTATGTGTCACACACTTTTCTAAATGCTTGTAAATGTGCTCCTTTCAACAGCACTATGAGCTACTATTATTAACCTCATGTTACAGATTAAAAAATGGAGGAAAATAAGTAACTTATGAGTGCCACACTGAAAATAAGTATTGGAATCCAAATCAGGCCATCTGATTTCAATACAGAACTCTTAACTATTACACTCACTGCTTTCCCACAAATACCTCCTCTCCCCACCCTCCACCTTCCCATAAGACACTATTCTGTTATCAATTTTGTCAAAAATGTTGAGACTATGGCATGCCTACAAATAACAACCAAAATAACTTACAGAGTCTAGGTCAAAATTTTCAGGAGTAAAACTTATTATCTAGCATAGGTAGATGAATGCATGAGTCTGTCGTTTAGTCTACAAGAAAAGTCAGGGTGGGGATAGGTTTGCTTAACCCCTTTGTAAGGAAACGCTAAGATGATCTCCAGATGACACTTGATCTCAGTTATTTGGGAAAACATAAAATATGTCAGTTTATTTCTTTTTTTTTAATTCATAGTGCTATACCTAAATGTTAAATCATTAATAACTAAAAGGCTTAGTCCATAACTTCTATGAAGAGCTATTACATATAAATGTTAATCATGCATTAACAAAAAGGATTCAAATATTTGCCAGACCAGTGCTGCTTTTTAGAGGGATGGCTCAGGACCCACGAGGGTTCTAATTTCAGTGTGTTCTGGTTTGATTTTAATGTCGTAAGAGACAGTGCAAATAGTAGCTGTTATTGGAAATATCTCTTCTTTTTAAAACCACAGTACAGGACAATATTCTCCTTGTGAACATGTGATTATTCAAATAAACTTCTCCTCCGAGTTGCTCCCTCTGGAAATGGGCTTTGCTAGTATAGGAATGTCCATAAGAAAAAAGTAGAAGGCTGATTAAGAGATTGTCCACATCTCTTTTTAAGGAAGCAGCTGCAATGTCTGCTTCAATTTGTCAGGGGAAACCTTCAAATCACCTTGTCGATTTTTCTAATTTATTTACTAACATGGAGTCAACTCGAGATTTACTTACTGGTGGGATCATGCCACAGTTTCATTTATTTCTCATTAAACATGCTGCTGAATAGAAATGCCTTATCACCCACCAAAAGAAGAAGATCACCAATGGAATCCTTAAATAAATTGACTCTAAGTTTGGCTTGAAGTGCACTGCAAAATTATTAACTTCAATGCTATAAACAGGTTGTAAAACAAATAAACAAATATATGTGTATAAATATATATAAAAATGTTTTCATATTATTTAGGTAATTTAGTCTTTTCGCTTCCTTTTTCTTTTACTGTCTGACTTGGGAATCAAACAACATTTTGGTTTCAAAGTAAACTACTGGAATCTATACCAGAGAAAATCTGGAAATATTTTTCATGATGAGTCTTACCTTTTTATTGCTTATATAAATGAAGACAATGATACTTGCCAAAAGTCTGCCTCTTGTAATTAAGTATAGCAAAGCAATTTAGAAAGTTCTTAAACATACTTCCAATAAAAGCCTTTTTTATTTTCTGTGTTTGGTTCACATGTGTACAATAAGATCTATAGTTTTTTTATTCTATACTTCTATTGGTGAAATGTTTTTGAGCATGCTTCCATATTTACTTATGCATCACTTGTACACAGGAGCTACAGTATTAATATATCATGGTTCATGTATGTGTTTATACATGCACAGCATGTAGTGCTTATAATCAATCAGCTGTATTGTCAGTGAAGCTCTACTTGACTGCAGCCTAATACCTTAAAGATAATGGTTTTATTTCATAAGGTGAACTATGTGGGNAAGACAGCTTTCCAATTGCAGGTAGTATCACAAACACAAGGATAGAGGCAGGAATGGGTAAGGTGGAGTGCAGAAAAGGTGTGCAGGCTGGTCTGGCTAGAGAAAATGGGTCAGGTGGTCACACAAAGGATCTTGGGCTTTATCCTGGACACAGCATAAATCTATTCAAGGTTTTTAAGACAGGAAATGATCTGGCCGCATCTCAGATTTAGAAATACAACTTTGAAGATGGTGTATGCTGGGGATCAGGAAGGGGATGGGACACAAGGGTTTGGAGCGAGAGCGAGCACAGCTGTCATAGCGGTGGGCCTAGTCAGCTCGTCCAAAAACTACCTGGAACGAATCGATGAACTGTAAATTGGTTTCATTTGGTAGTATGACTGTGCATCTTTAAAAGGTAAAAATAGTCTCAATCATACGCATACCATATATTGCAAATTATTACAATAATACAAAAACATATTTTACACATTCTTTTTCCATAAAAGGTAGGATTAGGATTTGTATAATACTGATTTTGGCTTTTTTTTTAATGGTATACTCTATTTCAGTTGGCTATGATGTCTCCAAAATTATAATGATACTCGAGAGTGTTCAGGAAGTAAAAAAAAAATAACCGAACTATTGCTTTCATAGTAATACATCTTTCTTGAATATTAAATTGAATTACTGAAGTTATTCTAAAATTAGCCTTTGTAGACAGCCAAATAAAATTTTACTAATTTTAATTCCAAGTGGTGTTTTTATTTTTTTATTTTTGAGTTGTTTTTATTTTTATAGTCTTCAAATATTTTCATATACTATTGAAAAAATGATAGTCTTCACGAAATATGCTTAAAATAATCAATAAACAAAATGCCTCTAGATAATGTAAGGCATTTTATTTTTATCATAGATGTTTTAAATGTCTTAAACTGACTTCTAGGAATGTGTTTAGTTCCAAAATCACAAAAGGAGAATGGGGAAGAAATAAGAATTAGAGAAAAATTTTGCCAATTTTTTTTTCTTAATAATAATTTTGCTTTTTCCAGGGATACTAAATCAATATGTGGTAATAGAGTCAATGACATCCAGTGTTTATTTCCACAAACTTCTAAATCACCTTTTCAGTACAGCAAAATCCAGAAAGGTAAAGCCTATATTTACCAGATTTCCTTGCAGGTATAATTCTGTATGCTAATTAGATTGTACCAACAAGATGCATCCTTAAGATACCTGGAATAAATAAAAGATTAATCTC
>NW_017732021.1:672743-681103 GCF_001890085.2 Hipposideros armiger | reverse complement strand
CTGCTGGCTGCTCACGCTGGCTGCTGGCTACACACGGTAGCCCATGGCAACCCACTGCCACAGGGACTGCAGCCCACGCCGTCACCGGCGACTCACAGCAGCCCAGCTCCAGGTCGAGCTGTTGTTCAGCATCTTAGCTGTGGAGGACAGTGTCACTGGCCCTCATATGTGGGATCCGAACCGGGGCCCTCTGGCGTCCCAAGAGAGTTCTTAACCATCGCGCCACTCGGCAGGCCCCAACAGTACATTTATAATTGTTCACCTTTAATATGACCTTATGCTTGAGAAGTTGTATTATCAACCTCAACCTTCTGGTTTATCCTCTTTTAACAGTAGAGGTCACTTAACACATCTGTGTTTTGTAAATTACCACCAGATGGCATTCTCGTGTCTTTGATCATGCACCCTTATGTCTGAACTAAGAACTACATTAAGTAAAATTCTTGTGAACAAAAAAAAATTATCTGCATCGTCTTTTTAACTGTGAGAAAGAGGTAGGAGATATATTACTGTGCTTAAAAAGACTTGAATTCTAGTTCAAGTTCTTTCATCTACTTTGGGCAAATTCTTATATTTCTCAAAGTATTTGTATTATCATACAGAAATAGAGAATATTGGACTAGATGGTTCCATTCAAACACATATGATCAAACAGCTGTCCTGTCCATGGGACTATACTAAATGTGCTGGGAGCTATAGAGGTGAATTGTCAATGCCTTGAACTATTGGGTCTTCAGAAAAGTCATGACATATTTTGTCTATGTTTTTCAAAGGGCATTTATTTATATAAAGAACAAAGATCAGTGATATATTGCCTGTTTTGTTCAATAACCTTTTGCCATCTTTCAGTGAGCTTCATAATTCCTCGTTCATCGAAACACCTGTCTTTATTTGCAAAAAACTGAACCAGGTGCTGATTTACAGCCTCATCTAAATTGAACGTTATACTACGCAAGGAGTTTTGAAGAGAGCGAAACAAGTGGAAGTTTGATGGCACAAGGTCAGGGAGTATTGTGGGTGTGGCAACACATCCCATTCAAGCTCCAATAATTTTTGACTGGTGATCAAACTTGTGTGTGGTCTCGCGCTGTCGTGATGGAACACAACTCCTTTACAATTAACAAGCTCTGGAAGTTTCTGGATGATGAATTCATTCAAACTGTCCAATTGCTGACAGTACACATTCGAATTGACTGTTTGGTGCCTTGGTAGGAGCTCGAAAAACACGACACCTTTAAAATCCCACCACACCAAGAGCATAACATTTCTCTGATGAAAGCTTTTGATGTCGTTTGAGGCAAATCATCACATCAGGACCCAGACTGTTTGTGCACCACATTGTAAAACAATCCACTTCTCATCACCAATTATCAGTCGCTTCAAAAAAGGATCGTTTTTCTCACATTTAATGATCATATTGCAGATGTTTATATGCATGGTCAAGTGAACTTCTTTGAGTTCATGCGGAACCCAAATACCGAGCTTGCTTACACATCCCAACTTCTTCAGGTACTTGTGAACACTTGAATGATTGATGTTCAATGTTTCTGCAATCTCTCGTGTTATGTAACATGGGTTTAACTCGATCAATGCCTTTATTTTGTTGTCATCAACTTCGGTGGGCCTCCCTGACTGAGGAGTGTCATTGAGATCAAAATCACCAGCATGGAATTTCATGAACCATCAGTGGCACTGATGTTCTGGAAAGCATTGTCCCTATAAACTTTATGCAACTTTTCACAAGCTTGACGCGTGTTCTTCCCTTTATGGAAGTAAAACAGTAAATTATAGCAAAAAATGCACAGTTTGGTCTTCCATCTTCAACTTGTTGTAAAATCTCCAAAACTCAATGAAATCGCTGTTTGTTTTTAGAATGAAGCTAGAACTGTCAGCTGTCAAATGACATAGCAATAACATAGATACGAATTACTCTAGCACTTCCAAAAATGAACTAGTGTCATCTGTTGCAAACATGCATCATGACTTTTCCAAAGACCCAATACGTACATGCAGTTAAGAAGTAAAGCTATTTACCTGAGTTTTTCATTTAATTAAATTGCCAGACTCACTGTTGTTTTCCATTTTCTTTGTAAACACACTGAAAGTAAGTACAAGGCAAATTCCAAAGGATCTAATATGGCATACAAAGTAGTTTATACTTTGTTATATATTATAAGAGATTAATTTCATACATCAATTCCATGTAATGTAATCCAAAGTGGTTTTGTTTTATTTTTTCTTTCTTTCTTTCTTTTTTTTTTTTTTTTGTTGTTGTTGTTCATTGGTTGGTTGGCTTTTGGCTGGTTTGTGTTAATGAGGCATGGAATTACATGATCAAATTCATCTTTTTTTATTTCTTTTAATTATTTTTTATTCAAATTCATCTTTTATAAAGATAAATTGGAGTGGAGGCTTATACTAGGGAGATGCCAAAGAGAAGACTATAGA
Source organism: Hipposideros armiger (assembly GCF_001890085.2). NCBI lineage: Eukaryota > Metazoa > Chordata > Mammalia > Chiroptera > Hipposideridae > Hipposideros > Hipposideros armiger. The sequence goes on along the minus strand of NW_017732021.1, from coordinate 678,655 downwards.
GTCGAGTACAAAAATAATAGTAATCAGCCACTGAAATAAAGATATACCCCTCTTTCTGAGAGAAGGGATTGTTTCAACACACAATTAAAAAAAAGAATGGGTATGAGGTAGAATGGAAGATGATTCTGAAGTCTCTATGTTAGGTAACAGGGTAGATGGTGAGTCATTGTCAGAGGGCAAAAAAGAAACCATGAAATTAAGGTTTTAGTGAAATGTGAAGATTTCCATTTTGACATTTTGGCTGAAGATGTGTGGTACAACCCGATGAAAATGTGAACTGATATGGAGCTCAATAAAAAGGTAAGAGATACAAGTTATAGGGGAAAATTCTATCAACTATGTTCAGCAAAAATTAACAGTAAAGTTTTCTCCTTTTCATCCACTCTCTGCGTTTCATTAATAGCACAAAGATTACTTCATATTTACGACCAGGACCATTTTATCTAAAAATAACGTGTTATCTAGCTGAACAATTTAGATCCAGATGCTAAAATAATACATCCTGGACAAAAAAAGAATATTTACTTCTACTTTTAGTCCAAAAAAGTTATGTGTATTGTACGTTATTTTGTGTTAAAATAAAATGGAAATGCTTGCTATTATATTTAATTTTTACATTACTTAATTGTTTTGCTATCAAATGAAATATAGTCTTGGTTATTGAGAATAGTCCTGTTTCATATGGGAACTATATATATTACTTTGAAAATGCTGCAGTAATATACATTTGGCTGGACAGGATTATGAAGCTTAGTCAGTTCTCTGATTTTTCCCCAAGAACACGTGAAATTCTTCAATTTTGTTGTTGTTGTTATTTTCTTGCTAACAGCCCCATATTTTACAAAATTTCAATTAAGTATTTTCCTTCTACTTTATAGGTAGCTGAAAGTACTGAATTTCCCTAGAGGTTTAAACTTTTTTCCTATCATCAGAATGAATTTATTAGTGATCCAATATAATATCTTACTTTTCTACATGAGTTTTAAAAAGAACTACTTCCAACAAAAGTAATGCAAGTGACATTTCAGCAAATTGTATGCTGTTGAAATGAATTAAGAAATAGCAATTTTAATGGAAAAAAGTTTTCTATAATACACCAATGGTTTCTATTAGTAAATTTGCTTAGTAGAAGAGATTTAAAGCATTTGTTGAATGAATGTAGAGAGAACATTCTCATTTGTAAGCAAAATTTAAAACATTTCCTGCTAATATTTTTATATAAAATATTTTTTTAACATTTAATAAAAGCATCAAAATTAGAATAAGGCAAAGAAGAAGAAAATATCCCAAAAAGTTTCTGGATCAAGGCAAGATACTTTTTTTCCAAAATTTAATGAGCTTATACTTAAAGTAAATGAGTCTAATTTTACCTCTGACTCTTCAATAAAATAAGTGTATATCAAATATTTCTTTAAACTTCTAATTTACCATATTTATGCTCAATGGTAAATTTGGAGACTAAGTGTACATAATCTCTTCGTTTGTTATTTCTCCTACAAAGTTCTCATGTGTAAGTAGTTACAATTGTGAAATTTATGAAAATTTTTATTGTTAAAAATGAATATAATTTAGTTATTATATATGTATGAAGTATGATAAAAATACAGTGCTGTTTAAATAAAAAGAAACATTACACAGTAAAAATATTACACAGTAAAAAACACATTGATATTAATCCCCCTCAAAATACTCTCCTTCGCTTCCATCACACTTATCCTATCGTTCTTCCCACTTTCTGAAGCAGTTCTGGAAGTCATCTTTCGTGAGTGTCTTTATTTGCTCTGTCATGGCTGCCTCGATGTCCCGAATTGATTCAAAACGTTTTCCTTTCATGGTCATTTTGACTTCGGGAAAGAGCCAAAAGACACACGGTGCCAGATCCAGTAAATAAGGGGAATGAGGACAGACCTTAATGTTTTTATTTGACAGAAATTGCCACATACCAGAAGCGATGTGTGACACGGAGCGTTTTCATGATGGAGATGGAGTAAAGACATTCATAAAAGAGGGCCTCCAGAACTGCTTCAGAAAATGGCAAGAACAATGAGACAAATGTGTTCAAAGCGAGGGTAAGTATTTTGAGGGGGATTAATGACAATGTGTCTTTTAGCATAATAAATTTTTTTAAATATAAACATTCACCATACTTTTCGATCACACCTTATATTTGTTCTTTGAAGAATAAGATAAAATATAATAAGCACATTAGCACTGGCTCCTTCTGCTTTCACTACATGTATTCTGTACATTTGATATATGTAAATGGTATTTGTCAGATGTATTAAAATGAGTTGAAGGTGATACTTTGCTATATTCTGCAGCACGATTGTGATTTTTCTTGAAAACATGCATTGTTAAACCATGTATCGATGGTAAATAAAAGAACAGCAGAAGACCGGTGAAAAAACTATTTGTGGAATATAGCCAAATTAATTATTTTTAATAATTAGGGGGAAGTTTCTAGTTATATTTTTAATGTTTGTACATGTTCAAAACAACCAATTTAAAAATACTGTTTGCATGAGTAAGTTTGAAAATTAAAACAAAAGAGGTTAGCAAACATATATGTGCAGAAGAATTGTTCAGAATCTTGAAGGCATAATGACTGGTTCGATCAAGAGGGTAGAAGAGGAAAAGTCTGAAAAATATTGTGAGTGAAGGACATTCCAGGACTAGTGCATAGGACGAACAAGGAAGGGGGAGAGAAAATAGCATGGCTTGTTCAAGAAACAAAATATCCTTGGTGTGTACAGTGACTAGATAATGGGGAAAATGCGGAAAAGAGGTAAGTAAGGTCATACGGACTAATCGTGGAAGACTTTAATACCATTATACAGATATTGGATTTTACTAAATAGATAAAGAGCAGCCACTAAAGGTAAGATGAAGGTGAGGTAACAAGGACAAGATTTATATTCAGATATTTACTCTGAGCAACTAAAAGGAAAAACGTGGAAACATATTTTAAATGCTCAGGCAAAAAATGATGAGGTCATGATGCTCTGGTTGAAAGGATCAATGAAAGAGTGGATGTGCGGACTTAAAAAAAAAAGAGGGGTTTAGGATGATACCAAGGTTAATATGATTATTAGATGGCTGAATGCATGAGAATAAATTTTTTAATCCAATCAAGTCCCTGAGTCATGGCACACTTTTTCTTGGACAATGAAGAAATGAGCCACTACCACCCCATGTGCAGGTGACTACAGTCCCTGGCTTTCCACATTAGCATTGGGCTGCAGTTTTCCAACATAATTTACTGTGCACATGTCCATTCTGATTCCTAACTATTCTTCACTCAATAAGCATTTTCAAAGGGCTTACCATGGCTGAGCCCTTACTTACTGGCTGGCTTTTTTCTCATGCCCCCTTACCCAATTTTCAATTTCAATTTCTCATTATTTGTTTATGCCAGCTCCTTTCATTGTGTCTAGACATTAATTCTACTGTTGTTTATTTCTAATCAGATAGATCCCCTGGATATATTGTGGGGATGCTGTGAACATCAAGGAACTACGAGGTGAGACAATTAAGTTCACGTAGTTATTCTAGAAAAAGTGCTGCATACCTCATTGCTGAATATCACTATGTCCACCTTTGAAGTACTCCCCTTGGGAAGCTATGCACTGACGCCAGCGCCTACTCTACCCTTCAAAGCAATTTTAGAACTCTTTTTTGGAATGGCCATCAGAGCTGTTTTCGTATTACCCTTGATGTCCTGAATGTCCTCAAAATGTCTTCCTTTCAATATTTCCTTTATCTTTGGGTAAAGAAAAAAGTCATTGGGGGTCAGATCAAGTGAGTAGGGAGGGTGTTCCAATACAGTGATTTGTTTACTGGCTAAGAACTCCCTCACAGACAGTGCCGTGTGAGGTGGTTCATTGTCGTGATGCAAGAGCCATGAATTGTTGGAGAAAAGTTCAGGTCATCTAACTTTTTCACGCAGCCTTTTCAGCACTTCCAACTAGTCAACTTGGTTAACTGTTTGTCCAGTTGTTACAAATTCATAACATATAATTCCTATGATAGCAAGAAAAGGCTAACAACATTGCTGCAATGAGTTCGTGAATCTAATTGTCACACTTCATTTTGCGAGTTCTGCCTAGCTCCACTAGCTAATAATTTTGGGGCAGAAACCAGTGGAGTGTTTCGAGTTCTCGGTTTCCTGTATGACTGTGATTTGGGCCACTCACTCTTTCCTAAGTGATTTTGTTTCTTTTTCATGCCTGTGAACTAGCCCACCCCACGCTGCTCTCATTTCCATTGGCCTTCCCTTATGAGTTTCCTATGAAGGAAAAGATTTCTATAGGCTCAGCGATTGTATTGGAGGGTGGTTCTCATCTCTCTAGATCCTCCACTACTGAGGGAGGAGTCATGGACACATTTACACATTAAACAATGTAACACAGAAAAATTTAACCTATCTGAATGAAATATAATCCATGTTACTCCACACTAGGAAGATTAATGGCAATTAAATTGTTCAGAAGAATACTCTTGCTTTTTTTTTTTGCTTTGAAGTTGTAGAGACAGATAAAACATAACACTTGGAGTAGAACAGAGGGTCTCTCTCTAGATCCAGGATCAGAAATCAGAAATCAATTTTTCTTTTATGCTTTCATATGTATTTTCTTTTTATATCTTCTAGTAACTTGAATTTGTTAAGTTACATGATATATTTTGATAATGAAAAAAATATATAATATCAACAAGTCACTGCTAAAAATAAAGATGTCTCAGAAACTCATATCTGAGAAAATCTAATGAGGGCTATGCTGCCATCATTAAAAACTGGCATCTTTACTAGTGATGTAACTATCATACAGTAGATAATAAATGGTAAAAGCAAAACCTAGAGAAAGCATTCTTGCTGTTCTTCATGGCCCCGGGGTAAAGAGGCTGATTTCCTTTGATAGCTGGCCACTTTACTATGGCCAAGGGACTATTTAATGAAAAAGGACCAGCGGCACCAGGAGACAGAACGTATGCTCTAACTTGGGAGATCAGTCTTCCTAATGGCACAGCGAGCTGCAGTAGTTAAGGACTCTGGAATTAGAACTGGGGGGTTTAAATCCCAACTCAGCCACTTACTAGATTTGTGACCTTGGACAAGATAGTGAACCTTTAAAAGAACTGTAAAATGTAAATAATGCCTTAACTTTCGAGCCTTTCGTAACGATTAAGGAAGGTCGGAGTAACAGACAATTAATTAGGGCTGAGCTCATAGGGATGTACAATAAATGGTAGAGTGATCTTTGATGATCCAATTGCTATAGAAGACTGGAATTCCTGAAAGTAAAAATAAAGTGAGGATATAAAAGTGTGTAAGAAAAACTTACAGAGAAGCTCAGCTTATGAAGCTGTACATGAACAAAAAAATGGAAGAGGATAGTACAGAAGTGCATTAAGTTTATAAGAGTTTACACCAACAGACCACATCTTAGAAATGATACATAATAATTAGACATTGGTCTACTTGCAGAGGGAAGATGGTGAATTTGGGCAGCAGAAATTCATAAGGTAGTGTCAACCAACGTAAAACAGAACTACAGATGAAATGAAACAGAACCAAAATATGGGATGGTACATCAATCTAGTAAGGTTCAAAAATGACTATCAATTCCTCAGAAAGGAACAGACTGGTGATTTAGGTGCACGGACACTAAAACCACATGGCCTGGATCCAAATCCTGACTTGGAATATTTACTAGTTTTGTGGCCAAGTACAAGGTACTTAAGTTCTCTGTGCCTCAGTTTCCTCATCATGTAAAAACTAGTTAGAAACAATACCTACCCCCTTTAGAAGTGTATGGAGTTTAATTTAGAGTTAATATAAGCAAAGTGCTAAAATTAGGCTTCTGTAGATATATATATATATATATATATATATATATATATATATATATATATAT
>NW_017732021.1:661995-671851 GCF_001890085.2 Hipposideros armiger | reverse complement strand
CTCTCTCTCTCTCTCTCTCTCTCTCTCTCTCTCTCTCTCTCTCTCTCTCTCTTTCTCTCTATCCATCCATCCATCTATTTGGAGAGTTTGACACCCAGAAGGCATTAATAAAATCTGATATATATATCAGTCAGGATCCTGGCAGGCAACAAATGGCACACTGAACCTGGGTGTGGGTAGAGTTTGATCAGACTAACCAACTGCAGTTCCTCAGGGAACTGCAGCAAGAGGCTGCTCCCGTTTTCGATACCCTTCCCTTTTCTCCATTGCTTCAACAATTTTCTCCCTTCCACTATTTTGGTGCTACTAAAAGTAAACCCCACCAGATGTGTGTTCATAACCTACTAAAAATAAAGACTTTTTCCAGACTGTAAACCAACTATGTCCTTATTCATACTGCTTATTTCACCTGACAATTAATTTTTTACTTTTTTCCATGGTGAAGTTTTGTCAATGAAAGAAGTAGCACATTGCTTTCCATCTGGGCACAAACTCCTCATCTCCTGGCATACTTCTTAGGCAGCATTTATGGACCGGTACTTTGAGTAGCACTCTACTAGATTATTCACATCAGCACAAGAATTTGCAAAATATTTCCCATTTAAAAACAAAACAATAAAAAACCTGCTTTTGTCCCACATTTCCCTCCATCTATTGTACTTTCACAGTTATCTGTGTCTGCTGCCTCTAATTGCTCTTTTACAACCACTCAAAAAGCCATTGCAGTCCTTCCTGCTTTGTGAAGGTTACCATTCTGACAAATCAGTGGCCAGTTGTCAGTCTTCATCTTCCCTGATTCCTCAGTAGTGTCTGACATAGATTATCTATGGCAACCTCTACTATAAGCTCTTGATTCATATAGCCAACTACCTACTCCACATGTTTACTTGAATATCAGCTGGCATTCCAAATTTATGATATGTAAAAAGAAATTTTGATTTGTGTCCCTGAACCTGCGCTTCCCATAGGCCTGCCTCTTCTCATAGTTACCAGCGTGTTCCAATCTGCAGTGATCTCTCACCTGGACTCTTGAAATAGCCTCTTAACTACTCTCCCTATTTCGGTGTTGCAGTCACGCTATGTTTTGTCAACACACCAGCCAGAGTGATCCTTGGAAAACATAAAATACATGATCACTATTCTTCTCAAAATCCTCCAATGACTTTCCATTTCAGAATATAATTTAAACCTTATTGAGGCTAAACAATCTAAACCCTATTAGGACTACATCTAGTTTTGCCACTAATTCTGTGACCTCATCTCCTACCACTGTCCGTTTCAGACACAGTTAAGCCACAAAGTCCATTTTCCTGTTCTATGGAGATGCTTTGATACTAGCTATAATACTTTTCAGAGAAGCATAAAAGGCAATTACATTTCAAAGTTTTCATCATTAATTTTGAAAAACGGTGCTAAAACTTAAATCTAATGAACATTATGGAAATATTAGGAATGGCATGGATATCAGATTGGTGAGCTTTCATTATGCATTCCATATCTGTAATCTTCACTAGACATAATCGACTAATATTTCTGATGAGTTCTAGCTCAGAAATAATTTTAGATTAAATTTCATTTAATCAGATATGTCTTTTAATGAATCCTCATTTGACTTTTTCAGAGTATATAAACCATTTTTCTTTTGGCTAGAATCAGAATTATGTAAAAATCACACAATATTTTCTCATAGTTATGGAAAAATCATTTAATGAGATAAAGCTATAAAGTGTCTATATATACACATGCATATATATTCATATATATAGTTTTGTTTTCATCTACATATAATTGGCATTTCTCAAAGTTCCACAGATGATTACCCAACTAAATTAAAGAAAACATGTGACATTGATAATCTAGAAATCAATGCATAATATCTTAAACCTATTATTTTCATGTATAACTGAGCACTATTTGAATCAAAATTAAATTAGATTTCTACCAGAAGTTCTATATTAAAGATAAATAGGGAAGTGAAGGAGATGATTTTATTAATAATAACTTAGCATAGAAGCACAGTTATACTTTTCAAATTATTGCAAATATTGAAATACAAAGCAATCTGTCTTGCAATTCTCAACACATTTCAGGTATATTAAAAAAGGAAAAGAAAAAACAAACTCAGCTCCTTCAAATAAACGATTCTTCATGTTCATTGGGTGTTGCCTTACTCATTCATTATAAAATACCGATCTATTCAGTTTTAAAATATTCATCACTATTTTATTACTCAATTATGATCTTGATCACTCATTATTTTAGGTATTATATCAGGTGCCAAAATTATTGATTTGCATTTAATTTTTAGAAGAAACAGTGTATTGGGAAAAGACTGGAATTCAGAGTAAGAAAACCCAGAGTGTAGTTATATCTTACCTGAAATAGTGGTTTCACTCTGATCAATTTACTTGCTTTTTTTTTGGTCTTATGTTTTTTTCATCTGTAAACTAAGGTTTTCAAACTGATGAATTGTATAATCTGTGTGAATTCTAAATGTCAAGACTACAGGTTTATGTGTGGGGAAAAATTGTGACTGCCTGATTCTGAATTTCCCCTACAATGTCCCTAAATATTATATAAATAAACAAGTATAAAAATAAAACCATGCTGACCTATGCCTTCAGAATATTACACCATTATTGTCTGTAAACAGCAACAAAAAAGATCTAAAGAATCCACCGGCATGACTGAATATAGAGTATAGTATGGAAAGCTTAAAAAGGTATGTAAAAAATACAGTGAAAAGGCACAGAAGACATAAAAAAAGCATATGTAAAATAATACCCCAAAATATAAAGTTAAACATTAAGTGTCAAACTACTAAACACAGCACTGGAACTTGGTATTTCACAACACTGATTAAATGGAGAGGACGTATCGTGTGTGGAACTAGAAGTAGCAGCCTCAGAAAGCACTAATTATGAGGTAGAGACACATATACATTGAAAGGTCAGTATTCATTGGGAATGAGACAGTGAAGGAAAATAATGAAAAAAAAACAAAAACGAAAACAGAAAAAGAAATGAAGACTCCTAAAGAAATAAGAGAGAAGCAAGACATGCCCTTCTTTTATCCCCACCAATGCCATCCATAAAGGAAGCTGTAAAGAAGAGAACAGCAGACAGCAGTCTCAAACTAGGAATGCTATCCATGAAATGAATAGAAAAAGGAAAAAAAACACCAACCATATCAATGCAAAACTGTGATAAATCAGAAATGGGAATCAATATATTTCTGGTGCTATACAGAAAACAACCAGTGAATTGAATAAAATTGTATCGCAACTCCCCAAACTAAATTATATATACTCAAACCAGCAACTAGGGAGGTTAAAAATTTCCTTGAAGAAGAATATAAATAGAACTATAAATGGACATAAAACAGGTTATAAATGAAACACAAGTTGACTCACCTCAGAAAAGAAACAGAAGAAAATGATATAATTATACCAGAAGTGAATGTAAATTAGAAGGCACTTAAGGAAGAAATATTCAAAGGAAAAGTTTATTGAGATTAAATAAAAGCAGAGAAAAGAAAAAAAGAGAACAATAACAGCAAAAAAGAGCTAAAGGAGTAAAATGGATCAGAGAGAAAGTAGCTGAAATTGAAGATAAAAACAACGTAAGTTAATTTAGTATCCCTAAAGAAGAAAATCAAAACAGTGGATCAGAATTAATATTTGCATGGATCATAATCTATGAAAATTTCCAAAGATTACAAAACCTGCAAGTTTGGACTCGAAAGGACCTACTTGGTGCTAGAGAAAACTGAATTGGTACAATCTCCTCTGAGAGAGTCTAATGAAATTTTCAAAGAAAAAGAAAAAACCTTCAGGTCCTCCAGGCAATAACTTGAAATAACTCACAAAAGCATGAGAATTAGACTCTTTTCAGGCATTTCCAAAACAACATGCAAAGTAAGGAGTATTTTCAAGAAACTTAAGGGAACAGAATGCACTCAGGATATTATGCTCAACTAAGCTGTGCTTCAAGTAAAAAGCTATAGAAACAGTCTTGAACATGAAGAACTAATGGGATATTTTTACATGTGCGCCCTCTAAGGAAGGTACTAGGGGAGGAGCTTTGTCTAACCAAAATGACCGGGAAAATTTTGGTCAACACCTGATTCTCAGAAACTCATGCTTTAATTTCAGAACTAAAATTAAAATAAGGATGAAGTCATAGATGAAATAATAATATGTCATCCTATTTTCTGCCAAAGTACACAGAATGAAACCACCACCAAAAATAAAGGGGATGGTGGTGGTAGTGGTGGTGCTTCATTTGAGCTTTCAGGAAATCAAGACAGTTTTTCTTGTCTTAAGATGACAAGGTGTGTGAGGCTAAGGTGTTGTGAAGCTAGAACAATTACATCTATCTCGGTACCCTCCTCAGCTCCTTGGCATCTTAGTGTAAATGTTCTGAACATACCTCAGTTCCTATTTCAAAGAAAATTGAAACCCTTAGGTGTGAAAACCCACACCTTCTTGATTCTTCCCTCCACTCCATACCTATAAATGTATCTGCATTCAAACCCATCACTACACATTTACTTCTGATATTTGACAGCCTGTCTATTCCCACTTATGATGACTCTCTATCTATGCCGTGATCCTATGTCTAACAATTTTCTCAGGGACACTTGGGTGCATTGTTGAGTTTCCAGTTACCTACTCACTACATCTACCAAAATTTCTATTTCAGATGTGTAATGAGTCTCTGAATTGTGGAGTTTATTCTACAATGTACTAATGTGTGTTATAATTGCTACATTTTAGTTGATAGTGATTACTTGTTCCTCAAATCTTCCCATGAGAGCTTCCCAAATATCACAATCAGGTTCCTAAATAAAGCCCAGATCTCTTTCTTGAGTTCCAGCTGTGTATTAACAGCTCCAATTTTTTGTATCACAGTGAAATTACATGCAATGAACCTAAATCTATTTTTTCCCCTACTTTCACATCTGATCTTCCTTCCTTACATCATATTTCCTTCGTGTAACAGCTGTGCATCCAGTCACTCAAGCAGAAAACTTGGGCACAATCTTTGATTATTTCCTTACCTCATTCAATACAACTCTTACAACATCTGTTTGGATTCTAGTGACTGTCAACTTTGTCTCCAGATTGTATTGTCATTTTATAACCTCAATTGCCATTATCTTGGGTTCGGGCTTATCTCTTTTTTGAGTTATTAAAATAGCTTCTTAATTCACTTTTCCTCTTTGGTTCCCCTTCTATAAAACTTCAAGAACAATATTATCCAAATAAAAGTCACAGGTTACTAGGTCTCCATCTAGCCCTTCATAGACTCCCTATTGGGATTAAAGTCACATTTCTAATCTCATCTGCTGGTGCTCCTTCCTTCTTACATTATGCTTCAGGAATAATAACTACCTGTAGTTGACTCTCTTAAGCCAGGCTTTTCAGGATTCTGTACCTTTGCCGACGCTCTTAACTCTGTCTAGAATGTTCGCCCCTTACACCTCCACCTTTGCTGATCTGACATCATCCTCCTGGCTGAAGCCTGCCCAAACACCTTGTTACCTGTCAAATTAATTATTCTCTCCTCTGTGCTACCATTGTAATTAGTACAAGCTTCTATTCTTACATTCTCATAATGGAATTTTATTTATATTTATGGGTACCACTTATCTGACAAGCTGATGATCACAGCACCTCACAGTGAGGTCCATAAACCACAGGTATTTAATAAATGTTATATGACTGAATACATGAACTGATAATATTAATTATAATAAAGTATCACTGTATTAAGCATTTATCATTTTGAATTCCTTATTTTTTACTTATATCTTTAAGAATAATTTATAAATTAGGCTTTATAAACTAAATTGAAACCATTTTCTTTTCTTTTTTTTTTTTTTTTTTTTTTTTTTTAGCTGAGCCATCCTGCTACCTGTTGGCAGCTCAGCGGCTGCTCAGCTCGGGCTGGACTCGAACNGCTGTTGCTCAGAGCTCAAACTCTTGAGCGAGCTCTTAACCAACTGAGCCACTCGGCCGGCCCCCGAAACCATTTTCTTATGTTTAAATCTTGTTAAATAAATATTTTTGTGAATAAATTAATACATTTAAATATTAATATAGACTTTTTCACGATAGAACAAGTTGTAAGCAAGCAAAATACATGTGTTATTATTCACAATTGAGTGGGCCTCAAAGTCACATGGTTATTTAAATGTTGCACTTGACAAACTGAAATTCTTTGCATATGTGAAGATTAAATGAGATAAGATATTTACAACTTCCAGCATGATGCTTGGTGTATAATAGGTACGCTAGAAATGTTAGTTACCGTCCCTTTCTTGACAGTTTAAAGTAAGTCACAAATGCAGAGAGTAGATTTTCAGAGGTCACCTTATCTATTAGAGTAATAGAGTCTAATTTCCATATTCAAATCGGCTTCTTAAACTATGGGAGACATAACATCAGCACCGATTGTGTATGTACAATGACCAAACCCTTCTAATTTACACTGTCAAATGGAGTGATCTGGGTACAACAAAATAGGGTTCTCACAAACTCTTTTATCATTATTACATTTTTCTCTTTTATCGATTCATAGTTTTTTATTGTCTCCATAAAGTTTTCCACCGAAAGGTTGTTTTTTTTTTTAAGGAAGATAAACCACCAGGTTATGAATATAAACTTCAAAATTGGCTAAGATTTAGGTGATGAGGATTTGAACTGTTCAGAAAGACATTATTTGTTTTCATTTACTTTGGGTATGTTGCTGTCCAATTCACATCATTTAGATTTGCGTATCTCATTGTAGAAGGCTTAGTTTGCACAGTGTCTTGTAATTGTTCATTTTGTTGGACCTTGATCTCCAATCTTCAGATCTAAAGGTGATGGGAAAATTGCCGTAGAGCACACTGTGAACAGCAGACCTGAAGTAGTGTGAGCTACACCAAAAACCCCATTACATATTCCTGAATGTTAATGAATATTTAAATAAAATTTTAAAACTGTGCTTCAGTCCTAAAGCAATGAATATTATATTGTTTTATTACATTTCCCTCAGAAGCCTTTATCGTTTAATTTTACATCTTGGCCGTTTGAGAAATACACCCTTGGGTAAAGATTTGTAGTTGTTTCACCGATAATATTACTGGTGCAAAGACTGATGATAATGTAATTTAATTCATTTCAAATCTCATTTTACATTTTTATTGACCTTCCAACTTATTTTGTAAAAGGATCCCTAACATAACTATGGCTTTGGGTCTGATGGTGCAGCATGCAAACAACCTTTGAACATTTATTGGTATTTTATTTTTCTACTTTTTAATTCCTTCTTTTAAGCTCAAAGAATCAGAGTTTCAGATTGTTATATGTCTTTTCTGACCAAAATTTGAAGATGCTGTGCCCCAAAATAAAAGACATGCCGATACCATGATCAGGCAACATCTTTTTAAATGTGTGTAAAAATTTTGAAAACTTTCCCAGGCTTTTTCAGATTCTTTGCTTAAGTAGAAGCAAGATGAGATTTCGCTTCCCACATAATTTCACAGCACACAAACCATGAAGAGAAAATAATTATGCTTAATATAAATAGATATTGGCTGTTGATGTAATTCTCTATTTTATACTCTATTTTACAGTGCATGTGTTCCTTGAAATTTTATATTTGTATGAGTCATTTCATCCTTTTTAGCATGTCCATTTAATGTATCTAACAGCTTCATTTATACATGGATGCTTAATAAATATTAGTTGTTAATGATGTTGTTTATGAACCATAAAAATTGCCAGCATATATAGACAACATGATGATTTCAAAAAAATGTAAACCAAGGCATTTATAGAAAGATCATTTAATTCAAGTCTATGACGCGCTTCAAAGAAACAGAAGAAAATAGATTGTCTTCTGTTTGAGGAATTGCTATGAAAAGGTCCTAACTTGGTGGCCACCATCATTAACTTCACAATGAAATTAAAAGATAGAATATTTTATCTCTTGACTGCTACCAAGGATATATCAAGCAGAAAAATAACAGTATGATTATTTTAAGTTTTTTTTTTTTGTAAGTAAATTTGAGTCAAAGTTTTGCCGCTGAAATAAACTTAACTTAGTCGGAAATGCTGTGAAAGCTACAATCAATATGAATGACAGCTGAGGGTACGGGCCAGAATACGCTACTTACTGATGCCCTCTGAACGTTTTTCTTTGCTTTTTTCCTAGCCTGGAAATAAGCCATGGAAACTGAGCAGTAGACTAACTCAAAAAAATAATATTAAAAAGATCAGTGGGAACAATAACCTGAAGCTTTCAAATATTCCTGTCAATACAAAATGCTATCATTTTACCAATAAGTCTAGACTTCTTTAGGGGTATTACTGAGTTTTATATTTTATATTTTATTATTTTTTTAATTAATAAACTTATTTTTTAGAGCAGTTTTAGGTTGACAGTAAAACTGAGCAGAAAGTACAGAGAGTTCCTATAGTTCCCTTCCTACATACACACACTCACTCACACACGCAGCTTACCTCACTACTGATGCCATGCACCAGTGTACATTTGCTGCAATCAATGAATCTGCATTGATACATCATCTCCCAGAATCTGTAGTTTACTTTAGGATTCATTCACTCTTGCTGTTGTGGATTCTATGGGTTTTGACAAGTTCATAATGGCGTGTTTTCCCTACTACAGTATCACAGAGAATAGATTTACTGCCCTAAAAATCCTCCATGCTTTGCCTTTTCACCCCTCACTCCTTCCCAACTCCTGGCAACCAGTGATCTCTTTATTGTCTGCATAGTTTTGCCTTTCCCAGAATGTCATAATTGGAATCGTACACTATGTAGCATTTTCAGGTTGGCTTCTTTCACTTAATTAATATGCATTTAAGTTTCTTTTACATCTTTTCATGGCTTGATAGCTTTTCTTTTTAGCACTGAATAATATTCCACTGTCCGTATGTACCACAGATTATTTATCCATTCACCTACCAGAGAACATCTTGGTTGCTGCAGGTTTTGGTAATTATGACTAAAGGTACTATAAATAAACATAGACAGTATTTGTGAGAATATAAGCTTTCAATTTATTTGGGTAAATACTAAGGAGTGGGACTGCTGGATTATACATTAGGAATATATTTAGTTTTGTAAAAAATCACCAGCTGTTTTCCAGAGTGGCTGTGTGTCTTCCATTCCCACCCACAGTGATTGAGCATTCCCGTCACTCCACATGGTCACCAGCACTTGGTGTTGTCCATAGTTTGGATTTTGGCCATTGTAATAGGTATGTAGTGATTCTCGTTTAAATTTGCAGTTCCTTAATGACATATGATGTTGAACATCTTTTCATATGATTATTTACCACACGTATATCTTCACTGGTGAGGTGTCTGTTCATGGTTATTACCTATTATTTTCACTGAGCTCTTCATTTACTTACTGTTGATTTTTAAGAATTCTTTCTATATTTTGAGTAACAGTCCATTATTGAATGTGTCTTTTGCAAATGTTTTCTACCATTTTGTAGCTCATCTTCTCATTCACTTTATATTATCTTTTGCAAGGCAGGAGATTTTAATTTTAATGACGTCTAGCTTATCAATTACTTATTTCATGGATTGTGCCTTTGGTGTTATATCTAAAAAGTTATCATCATACTTAAAGTCATCGAGGTTTGATCCTATGTTATCTTCTAGAAGGAGTTGTACAGTTTTGCATAGTACATTTAGGCCTCTGATCCATTTTCAGTTATTTTTTGTGAAGGGTGTAAGGTCTGTGTCTTTTTATTTTTTTATTTTTTTTATTGTTAGTTTCAGGTGTACAGAACAATGCAATAGTTACCCTTTTCACCCTCACAAAGTAACAACC
>NW_017732021.1:640622-660030 GCF_001890085.2 Hipposideros armiger | reverse complement strand
CCGGGAAGAGCGCAATGATGGTGCCAACTTGGGCCAGTGAAGCAACGTCCTCCACATCTAGACTGAAGAACAAAACGACAGCAACTTGTCTGTTCCCTTTCCCCCAATTCCCCAATAAAAATCTTAAAAAAAAAAATGAAGAAACTGAGACTACAAAAACTTGAGACTCTTGCCCAAAGTTTCTAGTGAACAAGCAACAGAACTAAATACTGCACCACATTTGACTCAAAGTCCATGCTCTCAATGCCTGAATGGTACCACATTATTAAATGTGGTATTAAATGTGAGCGGTGCCCTGATGATTAACAATCATTGGGTATATTTTGCCAAAATATTTTCATTTTCTCTTTCAACAGAAAGACTCATTAAACATTGTATTGGTGCTCCAATCCAATATATGTTACTGTGGAAACTCCACACAAAATGGAGATATTAGAAAAGTTAAATATTTAAAGTCTATAAACATGCATGATATCACAATTAGAAGCACATACACAATAGCACTGAAATATATTTTCTTGCCCAAAAATATTCTGCTGGTTTCGGCTACCGTGAACATCTCTATTTCTCTCTTTATTTTCTTACCATATCTCATTTATCTACTGTCAGTCAACTGTTTCTTCTTTCTTTTCAGAGAGAACTCTTTACTCCAATCCCCACTTCATCCTTTCCTTTTCATTTTATCAGTTACCTCCGTAGTCCAGTTCTGTATCACCGTGTTTAGAGCACTGCAACAACCTGCATAATTTTACTAGACTGTCTTCTTTTTGAGTGTATATTAAAAATATTCACTCTCATTCGCCACTTTTTTTTTTTTGGCAGAAATCCACTTCCCTGCATCTTATATTCGGGCTTGCCAATGTGAATTGATTTTGGCAATGGATTTCAGCAAACAAGATGCAAGCCGAGCTTTTGAAATGTCTTCATGTTTGAATGTGTATCCTATGCACTTTTGCCATCATCAAGAAAATACCATATCTGGTCTAGTTCACTGATCCCAGTCGAATAAATAATGCGTAGAGCCAAACTCAGCCTAGATCATCCCACTCTCTGCCTACCCACAGAATGGTGAAAATAAATCACTGTTATTTAAAAGCTACTGAGTTTTTGGGTGGTTAGCAATACAATTGTGTCCATAAAATGATACAATACTACATTTGGAAAACAATTCATTAATAAACATATGCACTTCTTTGTAAATAGTTAGATTGGTCCTATTCCAACATTCTGAGTTAAAATATCAAGCTTTCTTTTTCAGTTGAGGTAAGCAAAAATAAAATTGAGATTTTATTTAATCAAATGAAGAATAAATTTGTCCTCCTCTGTCATTAATAATCAAGTTCTGAAAACCTAAAATAACCTCATGCAAATCACATATTACTTTTTGCTTATAAGAAACAAGGTATACCATTTTAGTCTCCAATGGTTCTTCTTGCATTGATGCTTCACTTTTATTTGGAACATCTCCCCCAAATAAGATAGATATAATGAATGATAACCCATTTAACACATTTAAAAATTAAATGATTATTGGCATTATTAAGGGGAAAAGCACATTATTTTCATCAGAAATTGGGATGATTATAAATTATTTGATAAAAGCGTTGTACAACCACAAAAGTATATTTGTCAAAAGCCAACTGTATATAACTTGGATCCATGGAGAAACACAAAGTGTGAAACAATGCAATATAATGGAAAGTGACCTCTCGGGAGCAATATCTCATGGCTCAACTTTGGGCTCAAGCACTGCCTCATGGTGACTGTGAGAAGAACTAATCAATCTTTCTTGACTCAGTCTCCTCATTTTAGTGGAAATAAGTATATCTGATTTAGTTACCTCAAATGTCTCTTCAAGCCCCAATGTTTGATGATTACATTATTTGAATAAATTCTAGTCCTTGTCCTCAGTGGAAAATTGGGAAAACTGCCTACCTGTGATGGGGGTAAAGTGATGATTTGCTTTCACGAGAACAGGCAGTTTTCATCATCACAGGTTCATACATGGCTCCTACACCAAAGCACGACCTACTCTTTCCCATCTCTCCAGCCTCTTCTAGGGCACCTCCCCAGTGCCCGCCCTCCGCTTTCTTGTCACACAATTTGGAATCTTGTCAGCTCCCCAAACGGAACTTGTCCTCTGTACATGCTTGTGATGCTGCCCAGATTCAGCCTCAGAGACTCCTGCTCAGGCTCAGCCCAAGGTCACCTCCTCAGGAAATCTCTCCTTGCAGCCTCCATTAGGTGTTTTGTTATAATCCCCCAAAAGTACTTTCTGTTTCTCATTCTTAGCTCTTATCACATTTACAATGATTTGTTAAGTGTCAGTCTTTGTCCCACTAAACTGAAAGCTATGACTAGGGTTCTTATTTTTTGCTGTGTACCCTCTTGTCTCCACAATGCCTGGCATATAGTTGAAACTCAATGAATATTTTAAAACTGACATTACTTTTTAATATTCCACTGCCACTCATTCTTATTCTGGGGGTGTTGAAACAAAGGGCTTAGTTCTCACAGTAGATTGAGATAAACAAAGTCAAATTGGGTTTGAAGAGCAGTAGTTTTCTGAAGGAGCTTGATGTATTGAATATAAAATTAAATTTTTAAAAATCCTCTAAGCTAATAAAAAGGAGGAACAAAAGACTAACTCGTATTCTAATACAAAAGTTTTCATGAGTCATGCTTAAAAGCCCTCTCTGTTCTGAGAGGCAGCATCAAATGTTGTCATGGAAATCCCACACAAAATACATGTGACTTTGTAATTTTTCCTAGGAAAGAGAAACTTTTTTTTTTAGTAGATTACAAGGTTTCAACACAGAACATGAAAATGATATGAAAAGAAGAGCTATCGCAAAAGACACAATGATGGAAAACGCAAAAGGGATCATTGGTTCAGTGTTAACAGACCACAGCCAGATAGTAAGGTGTTAAATCTAAGTAAATTCTGAGGGACAGATTTATCTCAGAACTCATACAATGTACATCCCACTGAAGGTATATTGCTACAATTAATAAATACTAAGTATAATATTATTGGACAGTACAATAAATATATCAGCATTTAAGTTATCAAATCTAGTACAAAAACGTTAGGACTCAAAGGTAATGAAGGCAGTTTAGTCCAGCCTCCTGGTTTTAAACATATAGAAATTGTCCTTTCTGTGAATATTAAATTAGTGATGCACATGGCATGCCCCAGAGTGAACACAGTTATTTACATAATTGAATTTTGACTCCAATGTAATTGTACATTGAAATATATCTCTGCAACATGCCAATATTATGTTAGTATATGACAAATAACTGCTCCTAAGAAACCAGAAACTTTAGTTTATTTTCAATATAATTAAACCTTGTTTTTAATTATTGACAGAATGCTTTTTTTAAGAGAATATCAAATCACCTAAGCATGTTCTACAGATGATTTTGGTCTCATTAAATTTAATTGAGTTAAATTGATATGATATGGAGAAGTAGAAAATATTTGTAAATTAAAGAAAGCAACGATATAACTATGCCATAAATAATTTTATTTCACTAATTTGATTTTATAGACATAGAAAACTAAGAAATACATGGGAAGATTTGGAGAATTCATTAATTCACAAAGTCGTGAAAGATCTTTCTCATTTATTCTTTTTTAGCTTTATGCTTTAAAGCATATTTTCAAAATTAAAACTTTAAGAATCAACTGTTAATAATATAATAATTCTTTAATATTGAAAGCTATTTTGGTTTTACATTAATCTCAATGAATGCTTTTGCAGACTAGAGTTTGATATACTTATTGACCATCCATATGAATTGTGGTACTTAAGAACTGTGGGGGTCAATGATGGATTATGCAGGATTTCTGTTTAAATGTACTATCTGAAAGGACAAAAAAATATACACACAATTAACTCTTTTGCCATATTCCATATTTCATCTCTCCACTATATAATATATGGTGAAGACGTCCTCTTTTTTTTTTACCTGACTAAATCAGACATATATCATGGCTTAATTTTGGGATCCTACAAATGGTGATTTCTGGAGAAATATCATAATAAAGAAATGAAAAAAAAATCATATAAATGGAGCAAAACGAAAAAAAGCTCATATAACTGGAGTAAAACAAGAATGATTCCAGTTTCAATATGTTCCTCACAAGAACATGTCAGGTTTTCTTAGGCATGTACCATCAGGATTAAGAATTAAGTGGTTTATCATAATAAATTTTTCTTTGCACCACCTTGCATATGCCTAAGAGTGTTGTAATGGAAAAAAAAATGAATGCAATAGCACTTCATTTGTTGCTTGGATATAAATTTCTTTTATCATAATCCCCATTGTATCATTGACTTTCTTGTTTGTAATAGAGTTAACTGATTAAAAAAAAGAAATCTTGAATTCTAAGGGTATAATCAACTCAGAACTTAAAATATAAATTCTGAGAATATATTATTTTCTTATACTTAAAAATCATTTTGAATGAAACATTATTCTTATTTTGTCAAAAACTGTCAAAACATGTTGGTCATAATCTTTTTCTTATTTCTCTCAAAATAATACCACTAAAAATAATCCACCTAATGTTCATTTTAAAGCATGACTCATTAATGTTAACACAGAAATTCGTTTATAACTTCATTGAGGTATACTTAATGAACAATAAATTGCCGATAAAGAGTACAGTTTGACAAATTTTAACATATGTGTATACTTGTTAAAATATCACCATGGGCAAGATAATAAACATATCTACCAACCACAAAAGGTTTCCTTTGGTAATCTATATCTCCTTGCATCTCAGTGCCCCTCCAACCCCAATAATCTTTTTTCTGTTAGTATATATTTTAGTTAGCATTTTCTAGAATTTTATATGAATAGGCATACGTAGAATGCACTCTTTTTAGGTTTGGCTTTTTTTCATCCGTGTTGTTGCATGTGTTAATAGTTTTCTCTTTTTTATTGGTGAGTTGCATTCCACTGTGTGGACATACTTCATTTTGTATATGTACTCATAAAAGTATGGACATTCAGACTGTTTCCAGTTTGGGGAGATTTTTTTAAAAATCTGCTCCTATATATACTTTTGTACAAGTCTTTGTATGGACATTTGCTTTCATTTCTCTTGGGAAAATGAAATATTGGAGTTTATGGTAGGCACACGTTTAAGAAACTCTCAAAATGTTTCCAATATTGGTTATATCATTTAATTCCCTACAAACAGTGCGTGAGAGGTCCAGTTGTTTCACTACCTCACCAAGTCACTACTTGTTAATCTTCACCATTCTTGTGGGCAAAAGAGTGGTATCTCCTTGTCGTTTCAATTTGCATTGCCTTAGTGACAATGATGGTGAGCATTTTTTCCATATGCTTTTTAGCCATGTGTATCTGTTTTTTGTCAAGTGTCTGGCCAATTCTTTTATCCATTTTAAATTGGATTATTTACTTTATCCTATTATTGAGCTCTTAAAATTCATTATATACATATTTTCTGAATCAAGTCTCTTTATTTATATATATGCAATTATTACATTGCAGTCTGTAGTTGGCCTTTTCATTTTTTTTAACAGTGACTTTTGGTGACCAAATGCTTTTAATTTTGATAAAGTTCAACTATCAATTATTTTCTTCTATAATGTCATAAGTTGGTTTGGGCTGCCATTATAAAATACCATATATTGGGTGACTTAAACATAAATATTTATCTTGCAGTTCAGAAGGCTGGGGATAAGGCTGGGGATGTCCATGATCAGGAGGCCTACATGGTCAAGTTCTGGTGTGAACTCTCTTTCTGGCTTATAGACAGCTGCCTTCTCTTTGTACTCATTGGGCTTTTCTCAGTGCAAGCACTTGAAGAGAGAGGGCAGGCTCTCAGGTATCTCTTCTTAATTAGGGCACTAATCCCATCATGAGGGTCCCACCATCACGACCTCATTGAAACCAAATTATCTCACTAAAGCCCCATCTGCAAATACCATCATATCGAGTATAAGGGCTTCAACATTTACATTTTTTAGGGGACAGAAACATTTAGTTCATAGCACATAACATGTGTTTGCTCTTCTAAGAAAACTTCCTGTAAACCAAGATAACTATGATTTTCTTCTTGGTATTTTTCCAAAATATTGATAGTTTCGGCTCTTACATTTAGGTCTATAATCCATTTCAAGTTAATTTTTGTATATTGTGTAAGGTAAGGGTTGAGGTTTTTTTTTTTTTTTCACATGGCTATCCAACTGTTTCAGTACTGTTTATTAAACAATAAAACAAAAAAGAGCAAACAAACAAAAACTTTCCTCATTGAACTCATCAGGACCTTTGATGAAAATCAGCTGGCCATATATGTGGGTCTATTTCTGAACTATTCATAACAGAAAATTAAGGTAGAAAATAGAATCAAAACATTTTATACAATGTTTTTCCATTATCCCCACAAAATGATTTCAATGATAACTGAGCAAGATTATGTGTCAGTGTCATAATTAACCATGAAAGAACCGAGGAATTGATACTACTTTCAAAACATCTCAATCAATCTCATAATATGATTTCAGGGCATAACAAACTAAAATCATAACTTAGTTCATAAATAATGGCATTGAGGCACAGGTGCTAAGATTAATAAATAATTTAGCCCACTAGAATGTATAGCATTAGTTGATGGTAATTACAAAACTCTAATATTTCTGTTTCCTTTTCTTCGAAAAAGCAAAGAACACATTGAATATTACTTATTCAAATATAACTGTTCCTTCCTATGAGTACATCTTCTCCCTTGGACCCATCTATAGGTTTTTTCCATGCTAACGTATTTCAAAAATAAAGAATAAAATATATCTGATTCAGAAAGCAATGAATTATAATATAGATGTTCCCATTATTCTACAGTGAAAGAATTAAAGAGAGGCTGACTGTGTTAATCAGGGCTCCTTTAGTTCTAAGTGACAGAAACTGAACTCCCTATGGCTTAAACAAGAAGAAATTTATAGCCTCATACAATTGGAAAACCAACGTATAGTGTTCCCTTCGGGCATTCAGGAGTTTCAATTATGTCCACAATACTGTTTTTCATTCATTTTATTTCATCTTTTGGTTCTGCCTTGTCTCTGCTGGCAAGTAATTGACATTAGGTAACAAAAGGTGTCCCCGAGTAGCACCAAGTTAAATGACCCTTAGAGTTTCAACTTCAGAAAAGACTTTCTTTCACTCAGAATCTATATCAATTGCCCCAGATCCTGGACTGATAACGATATCAAAGGGAATTCTGATTAGTTCAGCCCAAACCTACAGAGCCATCAGAATTGGAAGAGCTAAGGTTCATCAAAGACTAGAATAGCTCAGATAGGACAAGAAAATGGAAGGGCTGCTGAGTAGGCAAGAAAGCAGATGCAGGTAAAGAGAGAGAAAAAAATTAGTCCTTGGAATAAATATATACTATAAATACATTATCTGGATATTTCTTAGAGAATGTTTTTTAAATAAAATATAAATGAAGTATCAATATGTTTGATAACTATTATCTATAACCAAGACAATTTTATAACAAAATATAAATGGCCAACATTAATTCAAGAAGAGATTTGAAGAGACTTATAGCAGTAGAAAAATAAAAAATATTGATAAGTATTTAGCTTTCAGTAAAAATGACCAAATTGCTAGATTCTTTCTTTCTTTTTTCTTTTTTATTATTAGTTTGGTTCTTTCTTACTCTCAAAGACACATCACTCATGTTATTCAGACTATTCCAGAGCACTGACAAACTTCCTAAGTCATTCTGTGACACTGCAATAATCCTAAAGCCCAAAGTTTATAAAACTAGCATAAAAAGAAACTATAGTCCAATTCACACATTTAATTACATGCAAAATTATAATCAAATTATTAGTAAGTTGAATCCAAAAGTGTATTAAAAAGACAGGGTATCATGTTCAAGTTTTATTGCAGGGAAGGCAGTTTGTCCCAGCATTAGGAGACTTCCATAGTTAAAGGAGTGACATAGCTAAATATGTGATTGAGTCAAAGAATGCAGAAAAGTGTTTGACTTCAACAGTCATTCATAATAAAAAATTCAGAATAGGACTGAGAAGAAAATCCCTAGATGTGGTAAAGACTATGCCACATATCTGTGTAAAACATCATGCTAAAATGTTAAAATAATTAAGTCATTGGCATCAAAAGAAGAACCAGACAGAAATGCCAGCTCTCATCACTATAATCTAGTAGGGTTTTGGTAGTTCCAATTCTCCTACAATAGACTTCTGACAACAGTGGTGTTACAACTTTGTAGATAAAGACATATATGCTAAGAAAGGTGGAGAGAATGAAAGGAAGCACCCGAGCTCAGATGACAATGCCAAGCAAGCATCCAGCGTCAGCATCTACTCTTCTCCAGACATGTCATGTAAGAATAACGAACCTTTGTTTTAGGCAATATTAGTTGGGTTTGCCATAGTTTGCTAATTAATGCCTTCCCAATTACTATAATGCCTAATAATAAAATAATTAAAGCTAATAAGAGCTTTAAATGATATGGCCAAATATTACACAGATATGCAGTAATCAACAACTTTGTAATAGTTAGAAATATAATAATAACAATATAATATATCCTAATAATAGTTCTTTATAATCAGTTATAAATGGAAATAGAAAAATAAATATCCTATTATAATATACAAAGTAGGAAATACATAGGAATAAAGCTATCATGTATGATAAAGAAGCTGTAGTAAAAATAAACAAAATTTAAATCTAAAAAGACTTGAAGGGAAAACATTACATAAGAATATCAATAATGCCTAAAGTTATATATAAAATTAATGCAATTCTAATGAAAACCTCAGAGGTTTTTAATATAATTAAAAAATGTTATCTTACAAACGTGTGGAAATTAAGTATACAAAAATTAAGAATATAATTACTGTTTGACCCAGCAACCTCTCTCCTGGGAATCTACCCAAAAAAATCTGAAAATATTTATCCATAAAGATATACAGTAAAACCTTTTTTACTGAGTAACTTGGTTTGCAAATGTTCCGCAAGACAAGCAAACATTTCTTTCTTTTTTTTTAAGCTGAGCCATCCTGCCACCTGTTGGCAGCTCAGCGGCTGTTCAGCTCAGGCCAGGACTTGAACCACTGTTGCTCAGAGCTCAAACTCTTGAGTGAGCTCTTAACCAACTGAGCCACTGGCCCGGCCCCTCAACATTTCTAATACATTTGAACTTGGTAAACGAGCAATGTCTTGCAATATGAGTAGTTTGTTTCTGGAACAAATTATGCTTGCAAACCAAGGTATTACTGTATGTGCTCTGATGTTCATTTCAGTTTTATTTACGGTGGCCAAGAAATGGAAACAACAAAGGTGTCCTTTGATAGATGATTGGATAAAGAAGATGTGGTATTTATACACAATGAAATACTACTCTGTCATCAGATGAAATAGTGCCATTTGTAACAACATGGATGGATGTTGAGATTATTATGCCAAGCAAAGTAAGTCAAAGAGAGAAAGTCAAGAACAATGTGACTTCACTCATATGTGGTTTATAAAACTGAAAGCAACAAAGGAACAAGACAAACAAACAAAGAAACAAACACTCACACACACACACAACAGTTTAGTGGTTACTAGAGGGTAAGGGGTGGGGGATGGTAGAAGAGTATAAACGTGGTCAAATATATGATGATGGAAGAACTGACTCTGGATGGTGAGCACACAATGTGATATACAGATGATATATTACAAAAATGTACACTTGAAACCTATATATTTTACTAACCGATATCACCCCAATAAAAGAGAAAGAAAGAAAGAAAGAAAGAAAGAAAGAAAGAAAGAAAGAAAGAAAGAAAGAAAGAAAGAAAGAAAGAAAGAAATATATTTTAGTTTCCAAACTAAATCTATTAAATTAGTCTGTCATTCAGTAAAATATAAGCCGGAGACTACATTAAATAAAAAATCATCATGAAAGTTTTGGGATAAAAGAATAGTATCAGGGAGCTTTGCTCACAAAATATTTTTAAAATAAAACCTCCAAACTGAAATTAAAATATCATAGTGAAATTAAAACACTATGGTTTGGGCAGATAAAAACAGCTAAGTGTATCTAAAAACTTATTATGTAATAAATGTGACATTTCAATTCTGTGGGCAAATGCTCTAATTAAGAATGTTTTGGCCAAATTATCTTTAATATAGAAGAAAACATCCCGTAAAAATAAATAAATTCTAGATGGATTAAAGTTTGACATGTTAAAAAAAAGAAAGAAAAGCTTCAGTGATGTTGAACTCTTTAAAAGATGCACAGTGCATACATAAGGCCAGATGCCATAAATCAAAGGAATTATAAATTCGATTAGAATAAAAAAACACAAAACTTGGTATGGAGGCTCAAATTAGACTGAAAGAAAATATTTGCAATGTATATGACAAACTAAGGGTTAATATTCCTTATGTGTCAAAAGTGCCTAGAATTTGATAAGAGCAAAAAGGCAACCTAAGAGTAGACTGTTATGTGGTGTTATCAGTCAGAAAATACTAGCTCGTGCTGGGATAAGAAACTAACCCTGAAATCCTAGAGGCCTAAAAAAACGGAGGTTTATTTCTTGCTCATACTGCTTATGGCATATAGTTGGGGAAATGGGATAAGATGAGGACCTCTGTTCTCTACAGTCCCTCAGGAACTCAGGCCAAAGGGAGCAATATCACTCTGTAGCTATGTCACCTGTAAGATATGGTCTCATTGGTCATTTTGAAAGAGAACATCAGTAATTCAATGCATCGGCCTGGGACTGATCCGTCACTTTTATTTACATTTTAGTAGTCATATGGCCTTGCTTTACTTCAAGAGGACATGAAAGTATAATTCTCTGTTTACCCATAATTAGAGGAAAACCAGATACATTGCGACAATTAAAAATGTCTTCCAAAAAGCATGAAGCTGAAAAAATTTCCAAGAGGATGAAATCCAGGTGGATATTAAATCTATAAAAAGACGATCGACAACCCTGTAGCTATTATATACAATAATAGTAAATTCAGAGCACAACAGATTGGCAAAAACCCAAAAGATTAGCAGTGTTCTGTTTTAGGTTGTAGGGGAAAGCCTCAGTTTTATACTTCTGGGAGAATGGAAATGTCAAATTTAGAAAATAATTATTCAGGTTACATTGCCTATTTAAATGTCTATACCTTTTATAGAGTTGACCCCTTATTATAAAAGAGGAAAAAAATGTATGAATACTTGTACAAGAATATTTATTTCAACATTGTAACATCATAATAAAGGCAATAATCTAAGTGACTATTAATTCATGTTGAATTATGATGTGCACATCATAGATTTGTAGATTATTGTATAGTCATTTAGAAGAATGTCACCTATCTATATGAATTGATTGAAGGACAGTCATGATATATTGATAAATGAAAAGCAGTTGAAGGTAATATGTAAAGTATTATTTCACATAAAATAAAGGTAAAGGATGAACAGAAAGGAGAGAGAGGAATAAAGAAAAGAGTGAGAAAAAGGAAGGAAGAAACGTGCTTATAATAAATATAAAACCATAAAACCTACATGCCTAATTTGTTTAGGTTAAGATTTTTGAGGTACCAGACATTATTTAAAATATCATCAGAGGCTGTAGAAGAAATGTTCTAATCAACCTCCCAAAACATTATTTGTTATGTAAAAAAGATATCTCCATCATTAAATAGGCATTTTATCGAAGCTAAGGTTTATGCTTAAATTTGAACTTGAATTAGGGCCCATACTTGAAAATAATTGTTTAATTTTCAAATCTTTGGTATCCATCCATCTTATCACTGGCATATGTCCTAATTACTAAAGATTTGCATTTGATCAAATAATGGAATTTTTATTCCTCAGTTTTACAATGAAGGAAAGGGACTCTGAGTTCACATTAAGCCATAAAACATTATTAATTTTCAATATTTAAGAAAATAATCATCTTTCATGAAAATGTTCCAGTCGAAAAATTTATGTCATCCCACCAAAGCAGATGGCTTCATTAAAATTTTAAACTCTAGCCATGTTTAGTTGAGAGCTAGTTTAATATTTAAGTATTGAAATAAATTTAACTTTAAGCTAAGTTTAAGCTATATTATTTATGGAAATAATATAAAGTTTCTAAAAGGCAACTATCTAAAAACATAGAATTCAGAGTTATATCTTAATTTTGCCACATAGTAGCCATATGACCTTGAACCAATTACCTAACTTGCTGTGCCTCAATTACTTCATCCATATAGTCACAATGGTAGGTTTGTTGTAGCTAATTAAATGAGACGATCTGTGTATTTACAAAAGTAGATAACCACTCAATAAATGTTTTCTATTAATACTATGTTATTGAAAATGTACACTATCACACAACTGAAAATTAAACAATTACAATGTCTGATTTCTAAAAAAAGGAGATATTACCACTTTTAGAGCTCTATAGATGTTAAAGATTTTCCTTTATACGCCTGCCTCTGGTATAGATTTTAAGCTCTCTTCCTAAATATTCCTAAACAATATCAAGTAACCATATGGAAATAAAATTTACGTTTGAAATCAGGTGCTGTGTGTGTGTGCACATGCACACATGTGCGCAAGCATGCACACGCACATGCATGTATGCACACTTTACTTTTATTTGTGGCTGATGAGACAGTGGGAGCTCAGTCATTTAAAGCCCTCAAGCTTTTAACAATGATTAGTTTCTTCAGCTTGTCTCCTGGCTTTGAACTTTCTGTTTCTGAATCCCCTGAAGTAGAGCTAGGAAGTAATATTGCATAATGGAGAACAAAATGAAGTCAACAGACTTAGAGGTGCATCTAGGCTCTGCAGATCTGACACTCATATTCATTCACACATTTCACAAATACTTATCGAGTGCTTACTGTGTATTAGGCATGGTGCTAGGTAATGGGTATACAACAGTGAGCAAAACAGACCAAATTTCTTATCATCATCATGCTTACATCCCAGTCAGTTTTCTTTCTTTCTTTTTACTTTTTTTTTCTTTTTTTATTAAAGTTTACTTGGGTGACAACAGTTAGTAAAGTTACATAGGTTTCAAGTGTACAGTTCTGTAATACATCATCTGTATATAACATTGTGTGTTCAACACCCAGAGTCAGTTCTCCTTCCATCACCAAATATTTGATGTCATTTACCCTCATCTACCATCTCCTCCCCCGTTACCCTCTCGTAACCACTAAACTGTTGTCTGTGTCTATTAGTCTGTGTTTCTTTGTCTTGTTCCTTTGTTGCTTTCAGTTTTCTGATCTGTAAAAATGAGTAATCATTTTTACGTCTTAGAGTTCTAATGAGACATAATCAGTTAATGTAGGCAAACTGATTGCAATATGAAGTCTCTTAGTAATTATTAATTATTCTTTTAAGTTAATTATTCTTTGTTTTCTAACATAAAAATAAAAATATGTCCCAAAATTAGTACTGTGTTAATGGGTGCTAATGTTTCCATTAGGGAAGAAAAACTACCTTCTCTTTTGCTTCCTTCCTGGTTATTATGCATTAGAAATAATGACAGTATAACAACCAGAAAACAAAATTAATGTCTTTAAAGACAATGGGGCAAGATGGATGGCTAGGCTATTTTTCCTTTTTAGGAGAAACACCTATTACCATGTCTCAAATAATAATTTTGGCAAATTCATAAATCTGTAAATTGGGATGGCTATGGCTTGTTATACCTAACATAGACATTACTAGTTTTACCAAGTAAGGGATATCATTAAACATCTCAAGAGTCCAGTGTCATTTTATTCATTTCTGCAATTACATATAGTAATCACACACTGCCAGGTACATAATAAACATTAAATGAATTCTAATTGAATAAGAATAAATTGCATTTATAATAAAAATTACTTCTTGATTTGCAACATTTGTGGCCTTATATTTTAAGATAGGTATACTGTCCAAACTCTATGGAAAAAAGCATTGATAGTTCCGAAGATTAAGACTTTAGTTCCAAAGATAACGACAAGTTAGACAACTATGAATCATTTTATATTCATAGATGAATTTTTGCTCAGTCAATAGTATGGTCTGAGGACATTTTCAAATTATGTTTTTTGGAGCACTAGGGCTTATCCTACATTTGGAGGGTATAAGAGGCAGTATGACCAATGATGGGGTGCCAACCTTCCTTCCCAAGCTCATCACACCAGAGCACTCCAGCTTTGAACTTTTTCTATTTTCAGTTTCTAACAAGAGAATCCATTTGAAGTCTTATTTTCTTTAAAATCAAGTTGCAAAAACACTGCCTTAGGCAGTTAGCGAAACACAATGTAAGAATTAAAATACATATATTGTGAAAAACAAAATCTAAATTACATAATTTAGTTACTTTACGAATTTTTTAAATCTAAAAGAGAATATGTAAAATAAAACATATGTTTCATTTACAGGAGAGCTACATTCAATGCTATGTCATGAAAAATCTACTGATGACAAAAAGAAGATATGTTTACATCAAATCTGGGAAGTTTTTTTAGCAGGTGTTTCATTTAGAGCCAACACACTACTTAACAGAGAGCATGGTAATTACGAAAATTATTTTTAGTAGGTGAAGTTGCTGAAGTTATCTGCATATCAAAATTTGAAACTTCTCAAACTGAACCCTGCTTCAACTTTGAGCTCAGGGTTTACATTATGGAGAACACAGACCTATGATTTTCACAGAGGGGAAAAAACCATGGTAAAATAAATGTTTGAGGATACATTTTATCCTGCATTATATTATATAGGTTACATCATTTGTTCAGATTTATTGAAGAAATGATCATCAATCACCTAGGATGACATAGCTGGGGGCTGCTACTGCGAAAATAAAGATGAATATGAATCTCACCATCTGGTTATATAATAGTATATATACGGAGCACGTTTTTATAAAACAGAGGAAGTGTTCTTTTGTGACGTGTGGAGTTAAGGGAAGCTTCAGAGAAGAAATATTTGAACTTTGTCTTGAAGGGTGTTATGTGATGCTGAATTAAAATTAGAACAGGGATCAAGACGGAAGGTACTAAATGTCCAGAGAAGGAGAGGAGTGGAAGAACTTACTGGGTTTAGAGAATTACGGATAATTTGATAAAATTGGATTGTAGGGTAAAGTATAAAACGAGTGGAGAAAGCTGGAAGATAAGATCTACGGAGGTTTTGGACTCGATCTCGAGCCAATGAAAAGTTATGGAAACACTGAAAGTAAGATTGTAACACCATTACCTCTTTGCTGTTGGGAGATCACCACTAGCAAGTGTGGAGATTAGATTGGAAGAGAGCAGATTGAAGGGAGGAAGAAGAATAAGAGAATTGGTCATTAAGAATCTCCTAGGATGGTGTCAAATATCGCAGCTTTGTGGATATTTGTACGTGAATAGTTGGGTACACATTTCTCTGTCACTATATTACGATCTTCCTCAGAGAGATGACATGTGCCTTCTTTCTGTATTCAACAACTCCTCAATAGCTGGCACATAAGCAGATCCTTAGGAAGTATGTTTCGAATTACTCTTGTTGCAAACTGAGCAAAAAGAAAACAAAATAATGCTAATATTTGTGCTACTTTACAATGTACTGCCAGCTCTTGAAGTGCAGTGAAGAGGTTTGTAAATATCAAGAGAACTCTCCTGCTTCCCCAACCTGTCCATAAACTTTAACTGTGTCCTTCTCTAAAGCATTGTCACTAACGATTAATATAGTTGCTAAGATTTAAGCAACCACAGGTTTTCTGACAACCACAGGTTTCCAGAGTGTGAAGAAACTAATAAAACCAAGAGGAATATAAGTATGCCAGGCTCAAATAACAAAACAGGAAACAAAAAATCAAGATGTAGACACTTTAAGCATAAGCTGAAAATCCTTTAAATGTTGTAACATTATTTACTGGGGAAAGATGTAGATTTTAAATGGAGGGGGCATATATTTTCAATTATAATCATGCTAACCTTTTTATTTTTTTAAACTGACATTTATACGGAATTCATGAACTATTCAAATGAATACAGTACCAGATTTAGTCACAAGTTAAAAACACAAAATGCACGTGTCCTGTCTCCCTGACAACACCATGCGTTCATTTCCATGTGTCCAGACACAAAAGCAGGGCAAGCTAATGTTTGAAAAAGGAAGCTCTGATTAAAAAATATTATTATGCAAGTAAGAGAACTTTGTACAGCGCTTTTTAAATTAATAAACTAGAGAATAATGATTGTTACCACAATAGAAATAATAAATTCAAATCACAATGTTCTGATGGTCTCTTTTACATTTTCATCTTTTAAAGCATGGATTTTAATTGAATTTATTAACATTTACATATTTTTTCAGTAAGACTTCTGAATTAGAATTTCTATTATGTACGTCGTACACTGTTTCTAACTTTAATCAAGGTTCATCATGTGTCAAAGATATTCACGATTTCACAATGCTTACCGCTATCTCTTATAAATGGAATTAGAACAAAAGAGTTTGTTATAAACATGTAATTAATCATCAGTCTGTATCACCCCAACGCTGAGATGGGCAGAAGTAATTTCACACATTTGTGGTCTATGATTTACAGAGGTGTCGATAATCTGAACACTAAGACCAAATACTGGATCTGAGAGAATCATAGATTACAAAAAAGAGTACCCTGAATTCCCTGAGAAATTAAGTCCTTTACTTCTTATTTAAGTATATAATCATTAGTGTATAATTTTTTGCCAGGCAAACTGTATAAAGTACACAACATTGCATTGTCTGTTCTGGGAAAGGCTAGGAGTCCAGCGTGACTTAAAGCATAGGGATAGAATAGAGGACTGGGGTAGAGATGAAGTATGCAAAATAGACAAATGTTAAAGAAAAAGACAAAACTGTTTTATGTAAAGAAAAGTAAAGTAAATATCTGTAGTTAATTTAAAGAGGAAAGCATTTTTTTTAATATAGTCTTACTTGTGTTCCGGGGAACTTATTTTGTAGATGCAATTAAACTAGAATTTTAAAGTATTCTCTGGTAGTATTAAGATAACATATTTCCCAAGCAGCAATTCATCATTACCTTTGTAGTTAACCTTGAAGCCAACGGATCCAACACTTTCATCTGTTTGAAGGTGCAGCCACATTTGGCTACTCATGCTCACTATCAAGTCTGGCACAAAGCTTCCAGTCAGCCTAAAAAGAAGGGAGAAATGGGTTATT
This sequence comes from Hipposideros armiger, assembly GCF_001890085.2. Classification (NCBI taxonomy): domain Eukaryota; kingdom Metazoa; phylum Chordata; class Mammalia; order Chiroptera; family Hipposideridae; genus Hipposideros; species Hipposideros armiger. The sequence goes on along the minus strand of NW_017732021.1, from coordinate 642,821 downwards.
AAAACATTCTCTGTAGGCAAATTGAGACAGACATTTTTCTCAGTGCTTTCTTGACTAGAAAAAAACAACTGTCAGATAAACTTACAAGACTTGGTGTTGATGTAACAGAACAAACAACACAACTTAGCGATCAATGTTTATTATAAACAAGTACCATTTTATATGTTTAGCAAGGTTAGATCTTTCATATCTCTGAGGCAGCATACTAAAATTTAGACCACCTGAGAACCTTACACTTCTTTTGAAACTGAAAAGAAAAAGAGGACCTATAAAACTATTTAAGTAGTTTTTAAACACCAGGAATGCATTTCATTTAAACCTTTCAAGTTTCATAGAACTCCATTCTAAAGAAAAATTGTGAAATATATTTAAGCACCGTGCATAACAATAAAATGGCAAGGACTATAATATAACCTGCTCCAATAGTCATGTCAGAATGGCTACATCCTGTGTGTTTTACTGTAAATATTTTTATTTTTAAAGAACATGCTGCTAATTTGATGCAGCATCACTGAATCTATGTATTAAAAATCTCATTCAGTAATGCTTAATTTTATAATTGTATCAAGGGAAATTACTTCATATCTCCTGTGTCATTAATAATGTAGACACATATTTGAATCAAAGCCAGGGGTCATATAATGGAGGGAGGCAAATGAGTAAATAAGATTCAGGGGTAAACATCTGTCAAAAACAGAAAGAGGAAAGCAATGGACTCACTTCTAAGTAAAATATCCATATAGACAGGAAATTCTAAATTATATACAAAAATATAGATTTAAAAAAAAGAAATTCCTTTAAATGTTTACCTGCTTTATTGCTAAAACCATGGGGATTGTTTTACATTAGGACTTTAAGTTCCCCTTTTATAATAAAAATAAATAAGTGAGCTTGGATGGAGGCTATACTATAATTAGCCCAGCAGAGGGCAGCATCGATGACCATATCTTTGTGACTGGCAGCAAAATGCCCTGCTTTACTCATCAGCCACCAATACTGTAAAACATCATCAGTGGACCATCTGAGCAATGCAGCTATGTCACCAGCATCCAGTGTTACAGGATTTATGGGAATCTATCAAACCAAACCAAACCAAACAGTTAAATATCGTGATTTAATTATGGAGTTGTGCATGATATTGAGAAATGCTGTGAATAATGTGATATGAAGATATCTAAAATACTATGGATTTTTAGATTATATTCCTTTTTGCCTCCCAAAGAAAATTTAAAATTATTATAATATAAAGGATACACACATACACTCTCCTTTTCAATATATTTGTATATATATCTGTATGTACCATATTTGCAGTGTATAATGTACTTTTTTGCCCAAATTTGTGAGGGAAAAATAAGGATGCACATTATACATGGGTAGTACTAACTCCCTATCTATATAAATGTTTTTAATCCTTTTCTTTATGCTTATGAGTTAAAAGTGTAACTCTAGAAATTAATAATGATATCCATATTCAAAATAATACCCTGGAATACGATAATCAGTTTTGTTGAACTTATGAAGAACTTGTAACAATGAAGAGTTCTTGGCCTTTATAATGTGTAAATATCATAAAATTTGTTACTGGTACATAAAATTTCTTGTACCATAATATGTCAAAAATAAATGCTAAAATTCCTTTATAATACAAAAAACAAGAGCCAAAATGTAAAAAAATAAAAACTGGAATTCAAAAATTAAAACAAATTTTTTTTTCCTCAGAAAGGTTGGGCCAAAAATGTGGGTACACATTATATGCAGAAAAATATGGTATATATCTGCACATACATACTGCCATTTGAAAACATCGTGTAACTACATATTGTGGCAAGCAAACTTTCAATTTTCAAATCACTGAGTTTGTAAGTGACTTAAGTGGTTTAAGCTACAGTAAAGAAACAGATTTATGTGCAGGAGTAAAATCAAAAATCAAAAGTAAAATCAATCCATTATGAAAAAGGCATGAGAGATTAAAATTATAGGATGTGCATCAGATTATGCTATATTAGATATGCCAATAATCTGTCTCACAGTGAATATTACAAGATGTTCTCCTGGGAAGATTTAGCTATTGCTCTTTATTACATCCTCATATACCCATCTCAGTCAGAACTTTTACCAGCCCCAAACCTCTAGCATGGTAATTTGGTCAGTTCATAAAGAACAGCGAACACATACAGTCTAAACGTTTCCCTTGAT
>NW_017732021.1:634459-637096 GCF_001890085.2 Hipposideros armiger | reverse complement strand
AGTTTGTTTTCCCTGGATGTGACATCATTGAGATTTTCTGAAACCCCCAGTACTAGAGATGGAACATGAGCACCCCAAAATTCATATATTGAAACCTAATCCCCAATGTGGGGCTATTTGGAGAGGAGACTTTGGAGGTGGTTAGTTCATGAGAGCAGAGCTCTCCTGAATGGAATTGTAACCTTATCAAACGGGCCCCAGCAAGATCGCCTTCTGCCATATGAGGACAGAGTAAAAAGATGGCCATATGTAAACCAAAAAGTGGGTTCTCAATAGACACCGAAGCTTCCAGCATTATGATCTCAGACTTCTAGCCTCAAGAACTGTCAGGAATATGTTTCTGTTGTTTATATGACATCCGGTCTGTGGCATTTTTGTTACAGTAGTCCGAATGGACTACAATACCCAGGTAGTTTTGCATAGCTTTTTGCATCTCATAGAATGCCCCTCAAACCAACGTCTGCAAAGACACACTTTCTGCTAACATGTCTACACTGTTGGTGTAATTTTTCTTCTCCCATTATAATCTATGCAACCGCTAACAGTGGTAACACAGGGGTCTGTGTTAAGTATTTGGGAAATCCAAGATGCGAAGAAGATAGTCCTTATCCTCAAGAAACATGTGTGAGTGTGAGCGTATGTGTGTGTGCGTGTGTGTGAGGGGTGAGTGGAGGAGGACAGGAAGGGTGCAAGGCAGAGAAAAGAGCGACAAGAAGAGATTTTTATTTTTCTTGTTCTTAATAACTCTAATACAAGGGGTGAAGAATTTTTCTGACTGGTCAATTCTCTAAGCCCTTTTTATAATGTGGCCGTGAATCTAAAAATATCACCTAGTGCTGTATTTAGTATGTCCCTTCTTTCATTAACCCATGGTGTTTGCTGGTATTTAGGTATTAACAGGGAAGTACAAAAGAAAAATTGGGGAGCTGTCATCCTCCCCTGAATGTAGGAGAATTTGCTCAAAGCAAATATCATATGTAGTAGTCTCTTACCAAGCAGAATGGAACCTAGATTTTGAAAGAGTAAATTGTTGAGTAGTTAAAAAATAGCATCATTGACAAAGTAGCTTGACAAAACAAATGGATCAATGAACTGAGAGCAATAATAATAATTCATAAGCATAATGAAAATAAACCTATCTTCTATGAAGACAGTATGGATATTATTTATTAAAATATTAAAATAAATTAATTTTTTTAAATTACATCAACCTAAAAGTGTGTGTGTGTGTGTGTGTGTGTGTTTAAAATAAAAAGAAGAGTCCACAGGGAAGAGTATTATTAGCCTACACTATTAATAACATATATCTGAGAATGAGATTTTACATTGCACATTGATTTTTCAGGAGAAATTAGAATTTCAAAGTGATAAAGTAGAACCAGATTTGGATATCCAAAACAACATTTCTCACCTTCTTAAAGATGTTTGTTCAAACACAATATCATCCAATTTCACTGCATACTCATAAAATTTCCAGTGGTATCTTAGGAATATAAGACCTTTTTTCATCTTTTATTTTGCAAATTGTTACTGAATTAATCTTTACAGTGTTGCCATGAATCCAGGAATGGAACAGCAAAGCATGTGAGAGAAAAGGCAGGAAAAGGAAAGAGAACCACATGCCAGACAGAAGGCAGGCATTTCTGTCCCAGTCTGATGCTACACAGATGAAAGGGATGGGTGAATAAATCAACATCTCTTCCCTGTTTATGTAGATGAANTCATCAGACTAGTTAGGAACTAGTACTGTTATTCAATCCTAATGTTTGGCTTGGGAGGTGCAATCTCTTAAATCCTGTCAGTCTTTGGCCAGATCCTGCTCAAATAGATGATCATGAAAGTACAATGGTTATAAAAGAAGATACTAGGCCCTGACCTGATTTATCTCGCCTTTGTGTTCATCATGCCGATTTAATAATATTTGCTGTTAGGTGACATACTCAGGATAGAAGTGGTCAACTTAAAGCTTTGCATACTATCGTGACTTATGAAAATTTGGAAGCTTGTATTTTTCCTAGAACTAACCTGGCACAAGAGCTTACTCAATATCAATAACAAGGGCAGCAATTCTCAAAAAGAGTTGCAAACAGCCTAGCCAATGGCAGTCAGAAGCGAACTGCAACATAGATAAATAATGCATGCTTGATGTCTGCTATGCAACAGAGCAAATTTGGAAAAATAGAGGATTGTCTACTTTGAGGGGAAATAAAATATCTCACGGAAAATTGAAAAGTGATTGTGCGAGGTTGTATAACTGCCTGCTCAGGTCAATAATCCATTTGCAGAGCTCACAAAGGGCCAGGATGAAAACTTCTAGAGGCAATGATTTTGCTGATAGAGCTGCAAAAGCAACTCTTAGATGTGGCAGATTTCAAACTTGGAAGCCTCACATTTAATACAACAAGCAATTTTTGTTATTTTCCAAAAATAGGCTTCACAAAAGAAATGTGAAAAAATGGCTAAAATAAATTTTACTGTATGATGGGAATAGTCTATTAGTCTATAGAAAATTATTCCTATGCCACAGTCCTTATTTCTTGGTTAGTAAGGTTGTATCATCAACATAATCACCTATGTGAAACAGAGATTTCAAAGGCACTAGACTCTTACTATATGTGCCAAAAAGATGAAGTTATT
>NW_017732021.1:630372-631849 GCF_001890085.2 Hipposideros armiger | reverse complement strand
CTGGTATTAATATATTAAAAGGTTATTCCTCCAAGGCTAATATTAGACTGAATTTTTAAATTGATCCTATTGTATTCCAGATAATTGCCTTGCTTTGTATTTTGCTGTGGTTTTCTGCATATTTAGAGCAACTCCAAACTGCCCAGAGGACAGTAAAAACAGCAATAGAGATAATTAGAAATTGTAGTTTTATCATAAAATAGTCACAAATGGAAAAATTATAAGTGCAAATACAACACTAAAAAAATAAATAAATAAATTTCAAATTTTTCCTGGTACCAAAGGGAAAGAGGGCTCTCTCTTCCCTCTAATTCTCTTTAGCATATCCTTTAGGAAACACTTGCTTTCTGTTTCTTTCAGATGTATGTAACTGTTTTAAAAGCTAAATAGACCTTTTATCAGTTTTCCACCTCAAGAACGTCTTTCTTGGAGGCCTTAGAGAAATTGCTTAGAAATAGGAACACTGAGAAAGGTTTGTCCCTACCCTGTTCCTGTGAGAGTTAAAGCCTAGATGCTTGGCTTCAGGATATACCTCTCTGCTGTTATAAAGACAGAAGTCTACTTTGTATTTTGATGAGAATAACTAACATGCATGTGATGCACTGTCTCTGTATATAAATGGGTGTGATTTGATTTTTTTGTTTGTTTTTTTGCTTTCTCTTCATCAGATTGCCTATGATGCATATCAGTCTGGTTTAATCCTTATTCCATAGTAAAACTGATGAATTCTTTTCTATATTTTGTGGAAAGAATTCAATGGGTCAGGGGTGATTTTATTTTTAATTGTATCTACTCATCACTGGATATCTCAGTTAAAATTCAGCTCTTTGCCTGCAGGCCCAACAGCTAGTTACTCTGGACATCTTTTCAAAGACCTTGGTTTAGACTCAAACAATAGAATCTGCCTGTGTTGGACAGTTTTGTATTAACTCCCATCCCTGACATGAAAAGGGGCTTTTAGGCAATGGAAGAGAGAGTCTTAGATCATTCCCAAAGGACTCTCAAATGAGTCATCACATTCTTTTAACATGTCTTTAATAGATCTTTTTCAATTTATTATCTGTAAACTTAAAAAAAAAAGCAAACTTTAACACATTTATTAACAGGCAGAGTAACCTCAGTGTCCCTAATGCATTTTAACCTAGTTATTCCCTTAACGATAGAATAAAAGAGTAAACACCCTAAATAAGGGTGCTCAAAAATCTCCACCAAGCACTCAAATATACTATGAAATGAATGACAGGATCTATTAAACCTTTATTAGGCTCAATGCCTGATTTTCTTTATAATCACTCTAGGCATATGGGTATATTCATTAGAGATAATCATTGTAGTCCTAAATCCCAACATATCTTCTGTAGCATACCAATATGTGACTTTTGCCTTTTATGGAAATTCATTTAATATTCTTTCTTCTAATACAGTGCTATCAAGGGTGGTTTATACATTCATTTTGGATATATGAAATTCACTAAGC
>NW_017732021.1:618999-621087 GCF_001890085.2 Hipposideros armiger | reverse complement strand
TTGAGTATGTTATGATTTATAGACTGCATTTATTATGGAATAGAATATGATGATTGATTTTACTTGTTAGAAACCTAAATATGGAAAGAAAATAAGAAATAAAAACACCACATATTCATCATTATTTCCAATGCTTAATTCAGTCCTATAACCTAAATAGAATAGGTTGGAATGCTTCATATCTCGTTAAATATTTATCAAAGTGATGTATCCTGTGTTTGTCAAATTACTCAGAACTTACACAATGAAATATACAGGCTACATTCATTCTCTTATAAAATACTTTCAAATATATTACATGGCTTTCTGTTAAATGACAGTAGTTTCCTTTTTTATTATTATTATGTTTTCTGACTTTCAGCAATTTAATCTTTTAAAACTTATTTAAAAAATAATTTGGTGCCAGTAGTTACTCTCTCACACATGGATCAAATTTAAGAAATAGCAAAAAGAGTCACAGATGAGTAAAAAGGTAGCTAAACAAAATGTCTAAATGAAGATAAGTTTTACCTGTTAGAAGAGCTTTATTTAATATAAATTCCCTTCAACTGGGGTTTTTAAATAAATTCTTGACAACTTACCATGCCACCTTTGTACTATTGTTTTTAAACTTGGCTAAGGTAGGCCCATTTTCTGATTCCTTCCCTTAGAGGGTCCTCTTCAGACCCTTCTGTAGCCCAGGTCTCACCCAGGGTTGTGCCTCCCTGGAGCCCGCATCCCTCCCACACTTCCCCTTCGAGATCCTGAACTAGTTTCCAGTCCCCTGTGTGATAGGTACAGAAATCGAGAGTAAGCCTTACAAACTGCTAGAGTATACAGGAAGAATAAAAATTGTCTTTGTGAATGTCACAATGAAAAAACAAACAATGGAATTGTGTTTACATGTGTTTCTATTTCATTTTTCTAGGAATTTGTTTTTCTTTCGTATTACAAAAGTATCACTCAAGATGGATGGAAAATAAAGACAAATCTTTTATTTTACAGTCTGGTTGAGAAGTATTGTGCTATGACTCAGTGGTACCTGGCACCCTGGATTTCCTTGCTACGTGGACCTGCACAGGGCTCTTTCCAAGGTCCTTATTTCCAGGGCTGGAACATATGACCCCTCTGTGCATCCCTGGGCCCACTGGGCAGTGTTTGCAGGGAAATGTGGGCAGTTTGAACACACAGGATGAGAAGGCCACATGCATCATAAAGGACGAAGCTGAAGTTGGAAAGAGAGGGTAACCAGCTGCAAGGCTGCGCCTGGGACCACATCTCCCCATGCCTTCACGCCCCAACAAGGAAATCACACAAGTACTACATACAACTCGAAGTTCAAACTTGTCCTTCTGGGTTGCTATGAAAGTATATTTTCTGAGGTAGGAGGACGAAACATATCATATTGAACAATTTGTAGCTTCGTTCATAACTTTTAATATTTAGACATTTGACATGTGAGTTTCTATTTGAATTCTTACTCTGGGCCCTGTAAATGCAGTTGGGAAAATTAAACTTATTAAGAAATATGCTCAGGTTCACTCAAATTTATATCAGCTATATATATTTGATGGATACAAATCGAGTAAGTTCTTTTATCACAGAGTATTAGAGTTCGAAGGGACTTTTAATCTAATTTCAGCTCTGTGAAATCTTCGGTAGGTAGTCAGACATCCTTTACTAAACACCTCTAGGAGGGTGCAACCTAAGTCCTGACATCGTTATTCTTACTCGAGGAAAAGAGTTGTATTTTCAGAGAGTGTAATTTTGTTTCTGAGGGAGAAAAGCAAGTTTGAGACAGATGTCCTGGTTATAGACAAATTAATCCAGAAGAAAAATGGGAATCACATAGACTTAAAAATAATATATTACTATAACTTCTTAGAGTGAAGGAGTCATAACAAGTGATGAAGTAGAACTACTACACAAACTAAGGACAATATGACAACAGGACTGTGAGAAGAGGGAAAAGATAACTTTGTCTTCTCTCATTTCCCTACCAGGAGCAGAAGGAAACTCAACCTAGTCTGTAAGATAGAGCTATCTGCATTTGACTATTCACAGGTTACAAGGGCACTTCTCATTAACATATTTGTCCTTTGATTAGTC
>NW_017732021.1:568690-617964 GCF_001890085.2 Hipposideros armiger | reverse complement strand
GTTTTCTGTTACTAATATAACAATTTTATAAAGAGAGTGTCACCAGGTATATCCTGATTTATGATTGTCTTCATAATTTTTTTAACATTGGAAAAGAGTAAATTATATGGTTCAAACATATTATGATTTTTTTTTAACATCAGAGATCATACAAATTACTGCTAAATCCCAGTTAATGTACTTTTCAATTTTACTAGTTCTAATGGTTGGATATTTAAGATAATAATTTTGATATCTTCTCTCTGTGTCTTATTGGATTGCTGTACAGATTTACCCATAATTTTTTTTTACATATAGTTGTTTGATACTAGTTAGCTCACAAATCTTTACAGACAATGATCAAAGGACACCATACCATCTATGATGTGGGATGTTAGCTGTATAAGATGACTTCTAATACTTGATCTGAAGCTGAGACACTAACTTTTGTTTTGTGCAGACACAGGAAAAAAGCCTCTTAGTTAACTGACTAGACAGTTGGCCGACATGTTTTGAAGAATCTAAACCTAAAATCCAGTCCTCTATCTTAAGCAGAAAAAAGAAGATATGTCCAATCGCATACACCTTTTATAGTTTCATTTCTGAAGTATCTATGATATGATCTGTCTAACATGCAGAAAGATTGGTCTGAAAATGTGTGAGGATCAGTTACCAAATTTGCAGTGTATCATTAATGTCCAAGAGACTTCCACTTTTCTAAAGTGTCAGCTAAAGGAACAGGCACAATTTTATTTGGAAAATAATAAGTAACACATTTAAGGACAAAACCAAATTTTGTGTTGTGTCATATCCATAAATGGCTATTGGCCCAGGTAGGCAATGCAAAGGTTCTTAAACACTCAAGCATGAAACAGTACAAAGATTAGTGGCCATGGAGAACACTCTCTAAAGGAGATAAGACGATAGTTCCAGCCGATTTTTGCTATGTGATAAGCCAGGCCCAGTGTTGCCAGTTTGTCAAAAGAAAACTTTTGATATAACTCCTGATTTTTTTATCTGTAACCTCCAGTTCTTTAAAACCCTATACCTCCAAAACAACAACAAAACATATACCCACTGAGCAGATTAACTCTGTAGCTGCCAATTTCTAATACAATATTACAGTACAATGAAATCTAAGCTATCAGGTATACAGCCACAAGGAAATCTAGGAAGAACTGTAGATTATTTCTGGAAGATACTAGTGTAATAAAGTAAAATGCCTACTAGACTTAGGCTCATCATCCTGATCAAAATGCTGAGCCTTTTTAAGAGGATGGTGGAAGGGGGAGGAAAGTGTTACAAACGATTTGAACAACACAGCCAAACATGTAGAACGTGTAAAATACTGACTCTCTTGTCCATCCACATTAGGAAGCACAGGATGAAACTAGTGGGCTTAGAGACAGACAAAATTGTGGAGATCAATGGTATGTGTGTTGTGGGGAGAGGAAAAGGTTGAAGGTGAGGTTCAGTGTGCATGAAGACATGTAAGAAGAGTGGGGTTTTCCTTTCTTTCTTCTTTTTTTGTTGTTTTGTTTTAGTTTTACGTATTTATTTTTTTCCTGAAAACATAACAACTGAGAGAAAATAATATCGGGCCTATAATGCACACATAAGGTAAGCCCTTGGCATTATTACGGGAGACCTTGTAAAATTAAAAAAAGCAGAGAAAACGAAAAAAGAGAAAAGGATGGAAGAAAATTAGCTTATCTTTAGTCAATATACACAGTAAGAAATACATACATGATCAGCACATCACATCTAGAAAATAAATGTTCAAATATTTATATAAGTAGTTCTCAAACTTGTGTATGCATAAAGATCCCCTGGTGAGTCTATTAAAATGCTGATTTTGGGGTCGAAATGCCAGATGTATTGATTCAATAAGTCAGGCATGGGGGTCTAGATACCTACATTTTAAAAAGTGCACCAGGTAACTGTGATACAAAAGACTGCATTCTGAGAAATATTGGGTTGATAAAGCCTGAGTTGCAAATCGGGAGTTATGAAAAGGAACTTGGAGAGAAAGCAAACCCTAAGCTCACAGCAGGGAAAGCGATATGCTCTCCCTGAAAGATTTCTTCATGCCGTTATCAGAAGCAGATTATTGGAATGAATAGCCCAAGGACATGGCAATAAATAAGTTCCTGACGTTTCCCTTTTTTCCAACACATGTTCATTCTTTTAGCTCCCATTAAGAACCATATACCTGGTCTATTCTAACTATCCCAACGCTGAGATAACTGAGGTTCATTGCTAACTACTTCATGTTTCATTGCTAAATACTTCAAGTTTCAAACCACTGATACACTCTCAACTCCAGATCTTGATAGCTAGGGATGATTTTGCCACCAAAAAGTGAGGGGCACCCATCAGGCTTTAGTACCAGTATGTCTCTGGGATCAATTTTATATCTGTTTTCTACAGTTTATTTTTAAACTTTGTGCTGGCAAGGGTGTTTGCCAAAATATGGTCCAATCAACAACTCTGCAATGTCATTCCAGGCCTCCATTTCCAAAGGGCTCCTGTCTGGCAGTGGATTTTATTAATAAAAAGTTATGCTTGAATCAAGTACCTTAAGAATCATTGAAGAAGGACTACTATATGTAGGTCGGTGATAATAACTAAGGTGCTGTTTCTTCTGTTGCAGGGTTGTGGGAGATCAATAAAAAAAAATAATAATAAGGGGAAAATTTCATAAAAACCTGACAGGCAATGTCAAGAATGAAGCATTGAGAACTTACACTTGAAGCACTGTCCTGGGGTCTCCAACTTCGCCCCCATCACCAATTGTCAAAGTATCATAGCCAATCTCCAGGTCGAATTCTTCAAAATTTATCTGGATAACCTAGCAATAAACAGAAATCAACATCTCAAATATATAGCATTATGCAATAAAGACAAAAAGAAAGCAATGGCGGAAAAACATTTAAAATGCACATCAGACATATATATATATATATATATATATATATATATATATATATATTTCATACTATGATACCAGATCACATCAGACTAGTCAGACTATTCCTATGGTTCATTCATTATAATTATCACACAATTTTAATTTGCTGCATTGTACCATCTGTAATAATTTTTCAATGAAATGGCATGGCTTCTGTTTATAGAATATTCTTACTTGAAGTCTTTGAAGCATGATTAATGCAAATCTACTCTGAGAAAGCTTTATAAAAAGTCCCTGTAGGTGGAGAGTGGTTTTCCATACACTTGCATATATTTTTTTTATAAAGCTAACACAGCGTGCTATTTCCGTTAAATAGCCTGAAAAAAATCAGAGCTAAATGTGAATCTTGATCACCGATTTAAAGGTGTTGGGGGTGGAGCCCAAGATGGCAGCGTAAGAAGATCCTGAACGTACCTCCTCCCTCAGACACGGCAAATGTACAGCTACATATGGATCATTTCCCTCTGAAAAATAATCTGAAATCTAGATGAACTGGTGTTCTCTACAACAAAGGATAAGAGGACCACATCGAGTCGGTAGGAAAGGCAGAGACATGATCTCGCAAAAAAACTACCCCTGGCGTGGTGACACACAGTAGGGAGGGATCTCACCAGAGAGGCACTTCCCATGGAGGAGCAAGGGGTTGGGTCCCATATCAGGCACCCCAAACCCTGGGAGCTGCACTGGAGAGATAAACCCCCAAAATATCTCGCTTAGCACACAAAGCAAAATACTTTGGAAGACACATTACACCATGATGAATAATTTAGTATTATTTCTTACTGAAACATACTCATGCATTCATACATTGTTTATGCTCCTATGCAAATATCCATCATTTAATTAAATTGTAATTCTTAAATTAGGAACTGAATGTAATATTAAAAATAATGTAATTAAGAATCAATACAGGAAGAAATTACATAGATCCTATCCTATATACAATCATTCTTTGAGCAGAAATTAATGTATAATAATGTATTATTCATCACCAGATAAAGAAAATAGATGTAAGTTTAACAATATTATGAGAAAATAAAGAAAAAAGGCATCTCTTTAATCATCATCTTAACTATTTGTTACTTTAGTATCATGAAAACAAATTCTAAAACATGAGAGATTTCATATCCTGGCATTGTTAAAGCTTATAACAAAAAATTATTATTATGCATACTTTAAAAAATGGTTTTATATTAGCATTGATTGAAGCAATTGTTAAGTCAAGTTTAAACACAGAATATATATAAAAAATTGAATTATTCATTTTACATGACTGAAATTAAAATAATCTCTTTTCCTGTTCTATGCTGAGTTAAATATAAATACTCTCAATTAATAACTGCCTTTCAATAGGGATTTAGATTCTTTCCCCTTTTTTGCTATTATTAGCAACATGGTTATGAGCAAAATTAAACATTTTTGGCTCAAATGTACAAGTACATCTCTAGGTTATATATTTAGGAGTGCAATTACTGGATAATAAAGCAAAATTTCAATGTTATAATATTTTGCTATATATATGATTTTTCAAAAATTTTTACCAATTCAAATGCTCACACCTTGTGTACATTAAATTTCATTATTTCTACCAATCTAGAGAATGCAAAATGTGCTCTTTTTTGCACTTTTTCATTTTAATTAAGTTGCATATCTTTTCATATGTTTATTTGCCATTTATGTTTCCTTTTCTGTGACAGGACTATCTGTATTTTGGCTATCTTTCACTTGGACAGTTTTTCTGCTTGTTATCGATTGCAGGGATTCTTTATATCAGTGATTCCCAACAGTTTTACATTATAGCACACATAGAATATAATAGACCCAATGAGGTGAGCAGATGAGGCTGCTTGCAATGGAAGGATTTTTACCCAGCCCCCGCTGCCCTGCCTAACAAAGAGCTAAGGTCAATATTTCAGTTCTACCCGTTACTCATTCATAATATATCATTCATAATAAACCATTGGGCCTGTCTCACCAGTTGAGATCAGCGTTAAATATTTCGGATACTTATCCATGACGTGTTATGTGTGTTGCAACATCATCTTTAAATTTATAGTCTTCTTCATCACTTTCTTTGTTAAATCTTTTGAACAAAAGAAATGATTAATTTCATTAAACTTGGATTTGTTAATCTATTCTTTTATAACTAGCACTTTTACATTGGCCTGTGACCCAAGGCCATAAAGAAATGTTCTTCAAAACTTTAATCTTTGGGAAGTGACTGTTAAAGAATATATAAAGTAGGTGTGTATGGTGAGCAGGATTCTAAGCTGGCCCCTAACCATGTCGATGAGCTATGTAATCCCTTTCCCTTGATTGTGGGCAAAACCTATTAATATGATTGGGTATGAATCCCATCAGTATTCACATTATATGGATAACATAAAGTGATACTCCAGATTAACAGATGTAATTAAGGTTTCTAAGTAGTTGAGTTGCAGTTAATCAAAGGGGAGATTACCCTGGGTGGGCCTGACCCTGTCACGAAAGTCCTTTAAAGAAGGTCTAGAAGTGAGAAACAAAATAATCAGAAGAGATTCTCTCCTGTTTGCCCTTAAAGAAACACACTGTAGTGTTATGGACAGTCCCAGATGGCAAGGAAGAGTGGGTGGCCTTTAGAAACTGAGAACCTCAGTCCTACAGCCACAATAACAGAATTCTTCCAACAATCAAGTGAGCTTGGTTTTACAGACTCAAATGAGATCACAGCCCTGACCAACACCTTGATTTTATTCTGGTGAGACCTTTAGAAGGATTCAGTTAGTTCATGTCTAAACTCTTTTCCCAGGGAAACTGTGAGATAACAAATTTATTTTGTTTGATGCTAATTTTGGGTAATTTATTATGTAACAATAGAAAACTAATACAGCATCACTTTTTTTTTTTAATTTTAACTCCAATATGAACAAGCAATTGACTCAGTACCTTAATTGAATAAATAGTCCTCTTTCCCCAGTGCTCTGAATGGCAATCAGACACACATCAAGATTCAGTATATGAGGGTGCTGGTTTGGGGGCTCTAGATTTTGTACTCTTGATCAGTTTATCTATCCCTGATCCAACACAGATTGGCTTAACCATTTTTGCTGTAAAACAAGACTATCTTGTAAGACAGACACTCGATTTTTTTATACATATGTTAAAATATTTCTTTGTAGTTGTGATTGAAAATGGCATATATCTATATTTTCAACTGTTTGCTGTTGTATATAGAAATAAAATTTATTTTTGCTTACTGATCTCATATGTAGGCAACTTGATAAGCCTTCTCTATAATTTAAAAACCTTTGTAAATTATTTTTATTTTTTTCCATATAACAAGCATGTCTTCTGTAATTAACAATTTAAATGCTTGCTTTTAAGACTTATTCTAAATTTCTTTTATCTTAACTGCCTTGGATCTCTGCTATAATTTTTATTAGAATAGATGATAGCCTCATTAAATTGTACCTCATTTAAAAAGTAAAGCTTTAATGTTCCAGCATTAAGAATATTATTAATGTACATATACTTTCTGAAAATAAGGAACTGGTCTTCTTTTAGTTTTTCTTGCTGATTTATTATCAAAATGTATTGGTATCATCAAATAAGTTGTCAAGTGTACACTTTCATTTCTATAATGCAAGATGTTCTAATCTGTTTTTTGAAAATTAAGAAAAAGTATCCTATAAAATCATCTAAAGGCTGGCCGAGTGGCGCGTTGATTAAGAGTTGGCTTGAGACGCCACTTCTGAACAGCATGGCCCCAGTTCAGATCCCACATTAGGGCCAATGACACTGCACCCTCTACAGATAAGATGGTGAGCAACAGCTCCACCTGGAGCTAGGCTGCCATAAGTCGCCAGCGACGGCGTAGGCTGCAGTGGGGCGGCAGTGGGCTGCCATAAGCTACCGTGAGTGACTCACAGCCAGCGTGAGCTGCCAAGAGCCACTAGAAGCGGCCGTCCAGGGGCCGGTGACCGATCTGCCTAACCCAGGAAGAGTGCAATGATGATATCAACACGGGCCAGTTAAGCGACGTCCTCCACAACTAGACTGAAGAACAAAAGGACAGCAACTTCTCTGTTCCCCTCCACCAATTCCCCAATAAAAATCTTTAAAAAACAAACAAACAAACAAAAAACATCTGAGCCTCCTTTTGGGGAGCAGTAGTTGACATTTTACTGCTTTTTTATTTTATAGTTGTAGGCCTTTTTTTTCCCCTTGAGTCGATTTAAGCTAGTTTAATTTTCTTAGAAGCATTTCAATGCTAAGAAAGTTTTCAAAATCATTGCCATCTAGTTAATCACTTTCTTTTAATCTATGCTGGATCTGCAGTTTAGTCATGTTTCTTTTTCTAATATTATTTAAACATATGTTCCCTATTTTTGTTTTCTATTTTATTGAGGTAAATATATATAAAAGAAAATTTGCAATTTTAACCATTTTTAGGTGTACAATTCCACGGCATTAATTACATTTACAATGTTGTGCATGTGTCACCACTGTCTGTTTACAAAAGTTTTTATTACACAAAACCAAAACTCTGTTTCCTTTAACAAATAACCACCAGTTTTTTTTTCTTCCTTTTTTTTTTCCTTTTCTCCAGGCCCTGGTAACTTCTAGCATACTTCCAGTCTATAAAATTTGCCTATTTAGATATTTCATATGTGTGAAATAATAAAACATTTGTTTTATTGTGACTGGTTTATTTCGCTTAGCCTAAGATCTTTGAGGTTCATTCATATGTTATCATGTATCAGAGCTTTATTCCTTTTTTATGGCTGAATAATATTCCACTGTATGCATATACCTTATTTTGTTTAACCATTACTCTGTTGATGGACACTTGGTATGCTTCTATCTTTTGCCTATTGTGAGGACTGCTACTATGAAGACTGGTGTACAATTATCTGTTTAAACCTTTTTCCCAATTATTTGGGGTATATACCTAGGAGTAGGATTTCTGGGTCATATATTAATTTTATGTTTAACATTTTGAGAAATGGCCAAACTGTTTTCCAGAACTGCTATAATGTTTTAAACTCCCAACAGCAATGCATAGGGGTTCCAATTTCTCCACATCAACACCACTTGTTATTTTCCCTTTTGTTTTTTATATAGTTACCATTGTAGGTATGAAGAGGTATCTCATTGTGGTTTTGATTGCATTTCTCTAATGATTAATGATGTCGAGTGTATTTTCATGTACTTATCAGTCATTTGTCTACTAGGTCTTCGGAAAAGTCATGAGGCATGTTTGCAACAGATGGCGCTAGTTCATTTTTGGAAGTACTGGAGTCATTTGCAT
Organism: Hipposideros armiger; assembly: GCF_001890085.2. NCBI lineage: Eukaryota > Metazoa > Chordata > Mammalia > Chiroptera > Hipposideridae > Hipposideros > Hipposideros armiger. The sequence goes on along the minus strand of NW_017732021.1, from coordinate 609,724 downwards.
CTATGTTATTGCTATGTGATTTGACAGCTGACAGTTCTAGCTTCACTCTAACAAAAAAAATGAGCGATTTGGTTGACTTTTGGAGATTTTACAACAAGTTGAAGATAGAAGACCAAACTGCGCATTTTTGCAATATTTTACTGTTTTACATCCATAAAGGGATGAACATGTGTCAAGCTTGTGAAAAGTTGCATAAAATTTATGGTGACAATGCTCTACAAGAACATCAGTGCCAATGATGGTTTACAAAATTCCATGCTAGTGATTTTGATCTCAATGATGCTCCTAGGTTAGGGAGGCCCACCGAGGTTGATGACAACAAAATAAAGGCATTGATCGAGTCAAACCCACGTTACACAACACAAGAGATTGCAGAAACATTGAACATCCATCATTCAAGCGCTCACGACCACCTGAAAAAGCTGGGATATGTAAGGAAGCTCGATATTTGGGTTCCACATGAAATTTATTTGATGGCATGTATAAACATCTGCAATATGCTAATTAAACATGAAGAAAATGTTTTTTGAAGTGACTGGTAACTGGTGATGAGAAGTGGATTGTTTACAACAATGTGGTGCACAAACGGTCTTGGTCCCGATGTGATAATTTGCCTCAAATGACATTGAAAGCAGACATTCAACAGAGGAAGGTTAATGTCTCAGTGTGGTGGGATTTTAAAGGTGTCGTGTTTTCAAGTCCTAGCAAGGAGCCAAACAATCAATTTGAATGTGTACTGTCGGCAATTGGACAGTTTGAATGAATCCATCATCCAGAAACATCCAGAGCTTGTTAATTGTAAAGGAGTTGTGTTCCATCGTGACAACGTGAGACCACAAAGTTTGATCACCCGCCAAAAATTATTGGAGCTTGGATGGGATGTGTTGCCACACCCACCATCTTTGCCTAACCTTACGCCATCAGACTTTCACTTGTTTCACTCTCTTCAAAACTCCTTTCATGGTATAGCATTCACTTTAGATGAGGCTGTAAATCAGCATTTTGTTCAGTTTTTCACAAATAAAGACAGGTCCTTCTATGAACGAGGAATTACGAAGCTCATTGAAAGATGGCAAAAGGTTATCGAACAAAACAGGCAATATATCACTGATTGATCTTTGTTCTTTATATAAATAAATGTCCTTTGAAAAACATAGACAAAATAAGTCATGACTTTTCCGAAGACCCAATATCTTCTTTGGAGAACTGTCTATTATAAAGTATTTTACCTGTTTTTAAAACAGGTCATTACTTTTATTGTTTCTGCGTTGTAGAAGTTTTCTACAGATTCTAGATATTAATCCTTTATCAGATATATGCTTTGCAAATATTTTCTTCCATTGTGTGGGTTGTCTTTTCACTCCTGTGATAATTTCCTTTAATGCCCAAAAGATTTTAATGCAATGAATTCCAATTCATTATATTTTAAATTTTGTTACCTGTGTTTTCAGTTTCACAGTTAAGACACAATTACCAAATCAAAAATCATGCAGACTTTCCTTTGTTTTCTCCTAAGAATTGTATTAAGTTTAAACTCTTAAATTTAGGTCTTTGATCCACTTTGAGCTAATTTTTGTATACATTACAAGTAAGGATTCAATTTCATTCTTTTTCATGTGGCTATCCAATTTTCCAAACATCATTTGTTGAAGCAACTGTTCTTTCCCACTGAATGATCTTGGCACCTTTGTCAAATAATTGATCTTGGATATGAAAGTTTATGTCTGAACAATTTTAGTTTTTGTCAAAGTTTTGGATGTTTCTTGATTTCTCTTTCATTCTTAAAGGATAGTTTTGACAGATATAGAATTCTTGCTTGGCATTTTTATTTTTTCACCCTTTAATATGATATCCTACTGCTTTCTTGCTTTCATTTTTTTTAATAGAAATAAGCTGTTAACATTTTTAGGATTTCTTATATATAATCAGTCAATTCTCTCGCTGATTTTCAAGATTCTCTTTGTGCTTACCTTTCAACAATCTGACTATAATTTGTGTAGGTATGAATCTCTTTGAGTTTCTCTTGCTTGAATTTGTTGAGCTTCCAATGTGTAGATTTTGTCATTCTCAAATTTGGGAAAGTTTTTATCATTGTTTCCTCTAATATTTTTTTTCTACCCTTTTTATCTATTCCTTTTGGGACTTCTATAATACATTTATTGGTCCACTTGATCATATCCCACAGGTGGCTATGCTCCTTTCACTTTTTTTTAATTCTTTTCTTTCTGTTTTTCAGACTGGATAATTTTATTGTCTTAACTTATAGTTTGCTAATTCTGTCTCTTTTACTGGATCAACTTGTTATGGAAACCTTCTATTTATTTTTTTTGTCAGTTATTATATTTTAAAGCTCCAGAATTTCTATTTGGTCTCTTTTTTTATAATTTCTATATCGTTACTGATGTCCTTATTTTATTCACATAACATATTCATGGTTTCCTTTAATTCTTTGTTCATGCTCTTTGAGCATAAATAATGTACTTGTTTTAATTATTTTTCTAATCAGTTCAATGACTGAACTTTTTACGGGTGGTTTCTGTCATTTTATTTTGTTCCTTTTGCCTATTTCTTTGTATGCTTTGTGACTTTTGTTGTTGGTGGTGGTGGTGGTGAAAACTGGACCTGTGGATATTATAATGTGGTAATTCTGCAAGTCTGATTCTTTCCCTTTCCCAGGGTTTGCTGTTCTTGATTTTTGAAGGCTTAACCTTCGTTCATTCAATGGGATTTGACAGGGATATATTTAAACTCAGGGAACTTAAATATTACCCATGTTAGTATGTTTGGGCTCCTATAACAAAATACCATAAACTGGGTGGCTAATAAACAAGAGAAATGTATTGATCACTGTTCCTGAGGCTGGGAAATCCAAGATCAATGGGCTGGCTACTTTAGTGTCTGGTGAGAGCTAGCTTTCTGGTTCACAAAATGTTTTTGCTGTAACTTCACCTGGCTGAAGTATCTGGGAGTTCTATGACATTTCTTTTATAAGAGAACTAATCCCACTCATGGGGGCCTAAATTGTAAGTGGATACAAACATTCAGACCTTAGCATCACCTCTCCCAGTCTTCGCGGAATGGCTCAGTGTTAGGGCATTCCTCTAATACTCAGCCAACCATTTACAATTCTGTCTGAGACTACTTGTTTGCACTGAGCTTGTAGATCAGCTAGTGGTAAAAGCCTTGGGTCTTCTCAGGTCTTTTCTGAGCATGTGTCTTGTCCTGGGCATGGACTTTCTGTTTTCCACCATATACTGGAGGACTTTCAAATGCCCTAATTTACCAAAGAAACTGTTATTTGTAGTGGCTCGTTTATGGTGGTTTGCTTTCCTAAGTGTTTAGTAAAATAATAGTGAACCTATATTTATTTGTGCTTGAGCTTTGAAAATCCTGAGGGCCTAAATTGTGTATAATTTCATCCATTTCCTGCTAACTGGATGCAAGGGTCACTATCAAGCTGATGCCAATTTAACACCCTTTTGGGGTTTTTTTAGCTAAATGCTCAAGTTTCAAGTTTAGCTTCTTCACCTATTGATTCAAGGAGAGTAGACCCCAATCTTATCTCCTAAATCCAGACACTCATTGTTATCTGCCCCAGAAAAGACCAAGCTTTCTTTCCATTTAATCTCCTATTTTCATTTCAGCTCAATGTTCTTTTCAGTGTGTGCGTGCATGCATGTGTGTGTGACGTGTATGCATAGGCTTGTAGGTTTTCTTTGTTTTCTTCTGAACCAGTGATTCACTGAATTTCTTTTCTTTCTTTCTTTCTTTCTTTCTTTCTTTCTTTCTTTCTTTCTTTCTTTTGTATTTCAGTACAGTACCTCATCTGTCATCCTATCAAAAGAAGAAATCCCATGATCCACTTTGTCCCAAACCATTTCACAATATATCCATGAGCTCACTGCATTTAAAATTAAGGAATGTCTCCTTTTATATGGCTTGAAAGGCCTAATAGACTAGCAGATACAAAATATGTGTCTCATAGAATGGCTGACTGATTGCTCATGCTATAACAAACCCTTAATATTTATTGTTGTGTAACCATGTCCTAAAGAATTTGGACACCCATTTAATGGTAGACTTTTTTTTTGATTGAATTGTAACTGAGATTCATGCACGTATATATGCAATAATGAGAACTCTATTCATTTTAAATTAAGTGATGGATTAATTACTAACTAATCTATATACTTTCAGATAAGCACTTAATCATTGAGCTGTCACATAAATTTTAGACATTTATAATTCTTGAATAGTTTCAATGATGCCCAATCACTGAGAAGCTAGAACAGTCTGATTGAATTTGTACAACATACTCATTTTAATTTGATTCATTGATTAAACATTATTACTTGGGTAGTTCTTTAGAAGTAAAATCTATGCATCAAAAAACGAACTACAAATACAAAAAACCCTATCTTTACCTCAATTGGAGATATTAATATAAATAAAGCATTATAGTAAAACAAAAAAATAATACATTGAGATACTTCCAATAGAGAAAAAAATATATTTAATAGAATGTATAAATGCAATTTGGAAAAATGAAAAAACAAAACAAAACCAAACAACAAAAAACTTGTTTGTGCAAGAATATAATGGGAAACATCAGGCGTATGATATGCAATTTTATTTTTATGGATTCTCCTGTAATATGGAGTGGACCAAATGGCCATTTTTCATCTCTCTATCTTCATTAGTGTGGAAATAAAAGTAATAAAATAGTCAACAAAAACTCATCAGGTAGTATGAATGTTTTCTCTACATGTTTAGTTAGTGCTACAGCTGAAATATTTAGTAGAGAATCAGGAAGAATAAATGCTTCTTCATAGAAAAACAAATATCATATATTTTCCATCTCTTACTTGCTTCTAACCATTTGTGGGCAGAAAAGAAAACAGCATTTAGATTATAGGAGTGCTAAACAAGGCTGTGATAATAAAATATGCCCGTGAAATGTAGAAATAATGTATAGCTGTCCCGATTTTTTTTAAAACCAAATAAGCTGCTCTCTTGGCTTCCATTTTTTAGAGTGGTAATTCCAAATGGCTTATATAGTCCTGTTTATTAAGGATTATTTAAAACTTTGAAGCTAATAATGTAGTCAGTTAAGAATAATCTCATACATTTTAATAATAGCTTTCCAGAGTGAAAACTGTAAATAGCATTCAACATTAAATGTTTAATTGGTCCACTTCCCATAAGGTTCAAGACGTGGGTTCACATAGGCTATTTGATATAACTGGTATAAAACCTATAAAACTTAACTGAAAATTTTCATTCTTTGTATTATTCACAGGGGGTTTAAAACCATGGTTTCTACATCAATATCTTTTATGAAATCATGTGGAATTCACACTTAATTAAAAGCTTTATATCTGTGACCTATGAAATTTTAAAATTGGCAAATATTTAAAACATGTAGGTCACTGGGCCCGTTACTTCACACGCCTCACTTTATTTTAACCCTAAAAGTATATGCAGTGTATATTCGTACATTAGTTTGGCCACTCAACCCCTGAATATGCTCCTTCTATTTGAAGAATTAGGATTCCTGGGAGGAAGCACAGCGTACTTCCCAATATGATCAGATGCTGTATCCCCCGTCATTAACCACATACAGAGTACAGACACGTGACCTGAGCTTTAGCAACTATAGATTTTGGCAGAAGGTGGCAAAAGCAGCAGAAACATGCAGTTTTAGGTGTAATCATGATTGTAATACAAAATGGCCCTTAAGTCCTGGAGCAGCATTGTCTAATTAAAAACAAAAACAAAAACAAATTCTTTCCAAAAGTCAGAACTAGAAGCCATGAGAGATGGAATGAGTTCTGCTGCATTCCAGCCCAATCAAGGAACGCATTCCACTTCCAGAGAAGTACCTTGCCCAGCAGGGTATAATATTGTTCTGTGAGCCTGTGATCTCAGTGTAGTTTCTTTTTCCTTTTATTTTTTAGCTGAGCCATCCTGCCACCTGTTGGCAGCTCAGCGGCAGCTCAGCTCGGGCATCGAACCGGCGACACTGTTGCTCAGAGCTCGTGCTCTTGAGCAAGCTCTTAACCAACTGAGCCACTCAACCGGCCCTTCTGTGTAGTTTCAATACTCTCCTCTTCTGCATGGGAGTTTTTACGATGCTTATCACATTTGTTTTTTATCATTATTTATGGGATGTGATGATTACCTGTCTTGTGGCCACAGGTCTGTAGACAACAAGGAATGACACTGGAAATAATGGAGAAGCCGGTGATACACTTGGAGATAGTTGGATACAGTAACTGGCCGAGATTTGGGGTTTTCTCCACTAATGTAGACAGAGGGCAGGTTTCATGTAGTCTTTTTGCAAAGCAAATGCAGAGGAAGAAGATATGTCTGTATGGAAATTTGATAACCAAAGGGGAAGAGTGACAGAAACTACTGACTGCCTTCCCAATAGCCCTCTGCCTTATTCAGTTCAGACCTTTTTCTTACTAACAGGACATTGCTTTTATTCAGCTGTATCTCTTACTCTGCACATCCTCATATTTTAAGGATTGCTAACCCTATTATCAAAGTCCATTAATGGGTCCTAATCAGCCTATGTCAATCTTAGCAGTCTCATTTCAATTTGTCAGGGATAAGATTAGATATTAGTATGTGTCCTAATTTTGGTCAGTTGAAAGTGAGGAGCAATCCACATGGAGGCTTTTGGGAAAGGATTTCTTGGTGCTCAAATGAAATGCTAAGTGAAGTAAGTCAAATGGAAAAAGACAAAAACTGTATTATTTCACTCATGTGTGGCATATAAAACAAAAACCAACCAACAAATAAATAAAATAAAATAAAATAAAATAAAATAGAACAAAACCCAAAATTCACAGATACAGACAACAGAATGGTGGTTACCTGAGGGGAAGAAGGTAGGGGAGAGTGAAGAGGGTATAGGGGGTCAAATACATGGGGATGAAAGATTAGGCTTTGGTTGGTGAGCACACAATAGAAATACAGATGTCATATTATAAAGTTGCACACCTGAAATTTACATAATATTATTAACTAATGTTAGCTCTATAAATTTGAATAACATAATAAAGCAAGAAGAATATAAAGAAAAAAAAAGGATTAGTCAGCTTTGGGTGTGACTGGATCTGAATATATTCATTAGAGCTACTGCAGCCATCTTGTAAATATGGTTTGAGGAGAAAGCCAATATATGGAGATGCCCAGGGCCAAGAAATAGATGTTTTTAGTATACACCTGAGGCTTGCAAACCTCTGGACAGTATGTTGTGCTAAATAATGCATTTAAATGAGGTAAAGCATTTGATTTGTGGTTTCCCATACTTAAACTGAAAACATTTTAGTAGATAAATAGGTATAATCAGTTCTCAGCTTAAAGAAATACCTCATCCAAATAATTTGCTCATATTTATGGCTAACAGCGATGGGACTAAATTCAGTCTCAGGTTTGCCACAATCCATGTGCTGAAACATTAGTTATTCTGTGTTTGTATATTAAAGGTCTGCAATTTTGGAAATTTTTCTCTCTGCCAAATACTTGATCTATAATAACCTAATTTATAACTATGTTCTTTGATGTTGGGCATATGCCTCACGTCTTAAATAATGATGGCAAGGGAAGATAATTTCTAAAATCTAACAGGTAATAATATTATGTAAATTATTTGGGAAAACACAGGAGGAATGGATTAGTATTAAGATCTTTTATCTTCCATGGTAGAGTACACATACACACACACACACACATACACACACACACACACACACACACACGGTGCCAAAAAATGTATACATATTTTAAGAAAGGAAAAAACTGTATTAAAATTAAAATATTCAATATATACTGATAACAAAAGATGAATACAAGTCACGTTTGACTTCTGCAATTACAAGAGGTGCTCAAAGTGGTTACCATCAGCATAATTTTAATATAGATTTTTTTTACTTTCTTAAAATAGGTTACATTTTTTTGGCACCCTCTGTGTGTGCAAATGTGTGTGTGCACATGTGTGTGTGTGTGTGTGTGTGTGTGTGTGTGTGTGTGTGGCTTCAAAAGAAATCTGAAAGCTAATGAAATGTCTCAGTATCTCTCTAGCATCTGATCCCTGTATTATTCCCTTGTACTAATATCATCAGTACAGAATTCAAATGAACCCTGATGATGTCTAACTAAACAAATTAATGATGGTTTAATATAAATGGCAAGCTGTACTTAATATTATTGAGACATACTAATATAGTCAAGGATACTGGCAAAACCTAGGGTTTTAAGTCTCATCACTGTGACAGAATGTCATATTATTTGGGGAAAGTCTCTGATATCTATAACAGAGTATGTATAATTCCTACTTTGATACCTCCTAAGATTGAAGTAGATAGTACATTACAGCTTGCAAAACACCACACAATGTGCTTCATATACAGTAGGCCTTCAATAAATGGCAGCTATAATTATCTACGATAAGCTAATCATCATAAAATAAATGTTTACATCTGTTCATAATAAATCTTGGCAACCCCACTGTGATTCAATGAGAAGAGTTTCTTCCCCAAACTCTGGGGCTAGAAACTTCTCTTTTCTGTGAGTAACCTTTTTCCATTATGTTCATTTTAGAATGGCAATAATTCACTCCAATATGAACAAGATGAGGAAATCCAGAATTCATAATATCTACATAAGTATAAAATATGCCAAGTTTAATTAAGCTTAAGGTATGCAATGCCATGTTACACAATCAACTTGACATCTAATTAAAGCACTTCCTTTCCATATACTTTTCGAAACCTTGACAGTCATAATCCACTGGGGAGACAAGACATAAACAATATCAATACAGAACTCTTTGTTAAGTGCTTTGGGACATGGGCACACAGGGTTACATGGAAGCAGAGATGACAGCCACCCAATTCAACTGGAAAGTAAAAAGGAAAGATTTCTTCAAGGGGAGGACGCCCACGCAGTGCAATGGAAGGTAACGATGGAAACTGGGGAAGAACACTCTAGGAGAAAGCATGAAAAATGGCATAGTGGAAAGAAATATTCTTTTTGTTTCTGCAATATAAACTGTGAGACAAGAAATGATAAGGAAGACTAAAGATGGAGGTAGGAACACAAATGTTGAGGACTTTGGACTGTATCTTATAAATGAAGAGCAGCGAACAATGAGTTTTGAGCAAAGTATTCACAGGGCTGCATTTGCTTTTCACATGCTTACACGGGCATCAGAAACAACCTGGATTTGAAACGGAGCAGGGAAAGGACTTAAACTTTGGCTGTGGAAGGAAGGGTGAAGAGTGGCCTTAATCATGATTGCTTTACCCCAAATAAAAATGATTGTAATTATTTCTTTTCTCTTTTCCTTTCTTCATACATAAAAAATAGCACTCTTCAAAAGTCCTCTCAAAAAACTATGATTCATGGAACTATTTTATCAAATTTTATAAAATATAAGTTCTAATTCACACTGAGCAGAATATGCAGTACATTTGCTGAAAAAATTACATATTTCAGTATAATCTTAAAAATTGCCTGCTCTTGTAATATATATGAGGTATGCATAGCATATGTATATGGAACATTAGTGTTTAGTAACTCTTTGACTAGTAACTATTTTAATTTGCCTATTTTTGTAAAAAAATACAAAGGGAAATTTACATGAAACTTGTGAAACAGGTCAATAATGTAAGACACAACAAACTAAAAATATGACGCATGCCAATCTAAAATGTATTCATTTGAAAGTAATCTCATTTTAAAAGAAATGATCTCATATTCTAGAAGAATTATATACTGTAATCTTATACATGGTATTTTATTACAGAAGATATATTCCGAGGCTCTGAACTAGACCATTCAAAAATGAGAAGAGCCAGACTAGACAATTCTCTAGATTCATCTACTCTGCTGCCAGCATCAGGTTAACAGTTTCAATTCTTACAAGAGCTAATATTTTAGAGTCAGGGGAGGAGAGTCTAGAGGCACAGGAAGATACTAATGGAATGATAAAAGCTTTCTACTTTGTTTTATTTTTCTGTGCCTTTTGTGTCTGTACACTGGTCTTCCCCTGTAGGGGAATGCTGGTATGTAACAATGACAGATTAAATATGGCATTACAGTTGTTTCACTGAAGGGAGGAAGCTACAAAAAACAGCAACAACAAAAAAAACAATGCATCAAATATTAAATCTATGACACAATAGTACAAAACTGTTGGTTCTTTTCTGTCATTTATTCATGCTTAGCTACTGGAGGATATAATTTAAATTTTATGATACATATAATTGATCAATTTGAATTTAAATATTTTGAAGAAAACCCTTGAGAATACTGTTATTGGTTTTAGGAAAAAATTCATTACAAGTTTGCCTATGTTAGGTTGCACATATCCAAAACATTTTAAAAGCAAATAAAAGTGAGGCTCATTAAAGTGAATTTGATAAGAAGGGTTGTTTCACTGGCTTTGTCCCTCATTAATAATGGGGTCAGCCTAATCTAGGATATCTATTGTATCTATGTCTCCATTTATACATCAATATCTATTTTTATATAGAGAATCTTTAACTTGAAGCTTTATTGAAAGTGAGATTAGTTCAAAATGATTAAACACACAGTTATGGTAGTAAAAATCAGATACTATACACTTCTATATATAATGAACCATGTAGTGAGTTCTAATTCCCATCCTCAATTTACCCTAATTATCATTTTTCTTATAACACCAAAAGTGGAAGGACACAAGACATTAGCTTTTCAATTCGCAGTCTTTCCTGTTAACTTTATTTTTGTTTATGTAATTTCTTCATGTATAGTTATTAATTAATGGGTCTTTATCAGGTAATATCTATGGAAGACCATGTTTACCTCCAAAATTATAGTCCTGAATATGCAATTGAGATAGGAGCCTAAGAAGATTGGGTACAAGGGGAATCACTTGCTGTTGAATCCACTGCTTCCTACAACTACCTAGGGACCCTGGTCCACAAATGAATACTCTCTGGGGTAAGTGATTAGGTCAGAGTGGGGTGGGGTATTTATACTATTGTTTCCTGCATTTCAACTTATCACCTCTATTTTAAGTTTTGGATGTTACAAAGAAAAACACATCAGATAATGTAAGTCCTTTACCTAAAAATTCTTAATGTATTTAATTCATTGTATAAATAATATTTAGAGCCTATTATTTACCAGGGATTATTCTAGTGCTGGAGATAGTGAAAACCTTTCCACTCTTCATGGGGTAATATACAAAATATAGACAAACAGCACATAATAATAATTCCATTAAGGTCTTCAAATCTAAGTGTTATGAAGTGCTATAAAGAAAAATAAAGCAAAGGGATAGAGAGCGATGGAGGTGATCAGTGATGGAAGAAGAGAGAAGGTGACATTTGAGAGAAATCTGAATAAAGTGAGAAAGCAAGTGTTTAGGTATCCTACTTATCAATGGGTTCTTGTTACATTTTTGGATGGATCCCAGAGGACCCTGCATGGTCTGTGCATTATTTAACCCAACAACCTCCATTTCCTCCATTTTCCTCCTTACCCACTATGCCATAGTACCCCTTTTTTTTAAAGTTTCTAGAAGACATTAAGATCTCTATGGGCCTTTATAAGTCCTTATTTGTCTGCCCCAGACATTCTCCTCTTTGCATTGCAAATTCTTTGTCATCCTTCTATATTAGCTTAAATCTCATCTACTCAGAAAGGTCTTTATTAACAATTCTAAGCAGGCTCCCTTTTATTCCACCCAGAGTGTTTCCTTTAAGTTGTGACTGTTACTTTATATGTTTACCAATTTCTTTTCTGTTTACATCACTAGCTGAGAGCTTCCAGGAGACAAGAAATTTTTCTTTTTCTTTTTATAAATTTCTTAATCCATTGTTGACCCAGTTTTCTATTCAGTACAAATATAGTATTGGGTTGTCGGAAAAGTCATGATATATTTTGTCTATGTTTTTCAAAGGTCATTTATTTATATAAAGAACAAAGATCAATCAATGATATATTTCCCGTTTTGCTCGATAACCTTTTGCCATCTTTCAGTGAGCTTCATAATTCCTCGTTCATAGAAGGACCTGTCTTTATTTGCAAAAAACTGAACAGGGTGCTGATTTACAGCCTTATCTGAATTGAACGTTATACCATGCAAGGAGTTTTGAAGAGAGTGAAACAAGTGCAAGTCTGATGGCGCAAGGTCAGGCAAGTATGGCAGGTGTGGCAACACATCCCATCCAATCTCCAATAATTTTTGACAGGTCATCAAACTTGTGTGTGGTCTCGCGTTATCTCGATGGAACACAACTCCTTTACAATTAACAAGCTCTAGACGTTTCTGGATGATGGATTCGTTTAAACTCTCCAATTGCCGACAGTACACATTCAAATTCATTGTTTAGTTCCTCGGTAGGAACTCGAAAAATACACCTTTAAAATCCCACCACACTGAGAGCATAACCTTCCTCTGATGCATGCCTGCTTTTGATGTCGGTTGAGGGGAATCATCACATCGGGATCAAGACCGAATGCACACCACATTGTTATAAACAATCCACTTCTCATTGCCAGTTATCAGTCACTTCAAAAAAGGATCATTTTCCTCATGTTTAATGAGCATATTGCAGATGTTTATATGCTCCATCAAATTAACTTCTTTGAGTTCATGCAGAACCCAAATATTGAGCTTGCTTATGTATCTGAGCTTCTTCAGGTGGTCATGAATGTCTGAATGATAAATGTTCAATGTTTCTGCAATCTCTCGTGTTCTGTAATGTGGGTTTGATTCAATCAATGCCTTTATTTTGTTGTCATCAACCTCGGTGGGGCTCCCTGACTGAGGAGTGTCACTGAGATCAAAATCAGCAGCACAGAATTTCGTGAACCATCGTTGGCACTGACATTCTTGTAGAGCATTGTCACCATAAACTTTATGCAACTTTTCACAAGCTTGACGCACGTTCTTCCCTTTATGGAAGCAAAAGAGTAAAATACAGCAAAAATGCAGTTTGGTCTTCCATCTTCAACTTGTTGTTAAAATCTCCAAAAGTCAAACAAGTTGCTCAATTTTTTTTTTAGAATGAAGCTAGAACTGTCAGCTGTGAAATGACATAGCAATAACATAGATGAAAATGACTCTAGTACTTCTACAAAGGAGTGAGTGACATCTGTTGCAAACATGCATCGTGACTTTTCCGACAACCCAATATTTCCCAAGAAAAGTTTAGGATTTATTACATTGGTGTTCATCTGTCCACGCCAAGATATATGAAGTCTTATATAGTTGCTTTTACATGCTAGAGATCATCACAAACTGAGAGTTTACACAGAGGAGGTCCTAGTAGAAAATGGGTACAGTTACTATTAATGTATTCTATATCTACAGATTTTACTCCTTCCTTTCTATTCATTCCCCTGGTATCATAAAATGTGAATGGTTATGCTGTTAGGTAAAGAGGGGGCTGAAATTCCAGAATGATATGTAATTGTGAACAAAGGGACTACACTTTGATAATATGCATCCTATGTGACTCTGGTTGTATGAGGATAATCAAATTATCCACGTGACTCTCCTCCATATTGAATAGACATTCCAGAAACACAAAGAGCTATAATACTAAGGGCAAGTGCTGGACACACAGGTACAATATTGCACTTATCTTTCCTTACTACCTAGCTGCAGCTGTTTTAAGATACTGGGCAGCTAGAGCACAAAGTGATATCCCAGAATGACTGTGGCTCCCAGTAACTCCAAGGTTGTCATTAGATAACCTACTCTGCAGTAAAATATCTCAGGAGCAGGAAGCAAAAGCTCACAGCTCTGTCTAGTTCCTTTTTCAGGCTCTCTTAGCAGAAGCCTATTCTGACTTCTTAGAAGCATCTTCTGAGTGCTTCTAATGACTAGTATCAGCAGGGAGTCTTCACCAGTTCTGAAATGTGTGAGCATGTGTTATCTGCACACAGTAGAAAGCTAAGCTCAAGCACTGGTGGAGGGAGGCACTGTGCTTCAGCACACGCTGGGAATGCAGTGGTGGTGCTGGTGGTAAAACTAGTTGCAATAGTAGTAGTAATATTTATTATTATTCTAACATTTTTTGAACATGTAGTATATTTAAGACTCTGTTCTAAGTGTACTACGTATATTATCTCATATATATTTCCTAGATCCCTATGAGGAAGGCATTATTATTTTTATTTTATTATTGAGAAAACAAAAGTCCAGATAAGTACATTTTTGGTGTGACCTGTGATTCATTATACCATTATGCAATATGCAAGAGTATATGCATAGACCTTGGCGATTTTTACATTTTATTTTAAAATATATGGAAATGTTAGCACTAAGGATAGAAAATACATAAAGCAAGTAGACTAAACATTTTCTTTTTATTCTAAGCTGTACAACCCATCTTGAGGAGAAAGCAAAATATTGAAAGTCAATTATTACTACTGGGCATATTAAACTCCCACGTTATTTAAAAAAAAACTATGTCAAGATTTAAAATAAAGCTACATCTACTTTATTAAAATTGCAATTTAGGATACTGGGTATGTAATTATGGAATTAACTAAAACACATGCAATGAAGAAATGAGTTGCTAAAATATTATTTTAAGAATAAGAGAAATGTAATATTTCTAAAATAAACACATTCTCTATGCAAAGAAGACAGATTTTTCTTTTCCTAGTGTTTATACTTCTCTGGGCCATCATTTAGAAAAATGATGATCAGAACCAGAAAAAAACAAACTTTAAAAAGTTATAATTACAGAAATAAAAAGATAATCTGAAAAACTGTACTATGTTATCAACTGTTTAGGAAGTTCTAAAATGATGTGTAAGTTATGAATAAATTTGGCTTAAGTGTTTTTAAAGCCAGTAAGTACAGTGTCTTGCACACAGGAAGTCATAAATAATTATGTGAGAACTGTTTCACTAAAGTAAGAATATAACCTTTTTTATAATGCATTATTATAGCATCACATTTAGGTGATTTATATAATATGATATTGCATACAATATTTGCTTATACAGATAGAGATTTATACAAGCTATCAACGATAAATATTTGTTAAATATTTATTGTGTGCCAGACACTTTTTCCTACTTGCACTCATAACCATCTCTCCCTTTCTCATTATCATGGAAGAACTCTTCTCAGTCCATAACTCTTAATTGAGATTGATGATGATTAACAAGGCTGGCCCTTTAATTAATAGATGTAACAAATATATGGTTTATTCTAAAGATGTTTTGATGTTTCTTTTACACAAATGATTCTTCTTTACCTATTTTCTAATTGGCTTCTCCCATTTTGCCTGTGTTTTTCATCATTAAATGCATAATAATGGTTACATAAGGAAATTGGGAAGCAGGAAAAGGATGTTCTGCCTAAATAAAATACAATGTTTCAAAATTACCTCAATAGGGTATCCAGTTCCTTACACGAAAAACTGAAGATGCACATCAAGGTTTTTATTCAATTTATCTGTATGAGTAGAAATTCATTTAATGCTCTGAGAACCAACCATTTCTTAAACACAGCTCTCTACAATTACTTTTTCAGGACGTCTAGCAGAAGCCTATTCTGACTTCTTAGAAGCATCGGCTGAGCATTTCTGATGACTAGTATTAGCACTTGTTGACGAGCCCAAGAAATTAGCAGGAAATGCTGAGAACCTACTCAGGGCATAAATGCTTTCCATAAATCCTTCCTCTCTCCCTAGGTAGAAATAAAGCAATACCTTGTTTTGTGAGCATAATTTATTCTGGAAACAAACTGCTCCTATTGCAAGACATCATTCGTTTGCCAAGTTAAAATGTATTAGAAATGCTTGCTCGTCTTGTGGAACGCTCGCAAACAAGTTACTCGCAATCCAAGGTTTTACTGTATATTTTTTCAATGCTAGAGATAGAGAGTAAAAGGTGTGAAATGAAAATGGCATTGAATTTTAGAATAATTAAATGGTATTTAAATTTGTCTACTGATTGAGGGATCCCTCTGGGAAGAAAAAAAGAGTGGGACATACGTCAAGATTTCAAGCTTCACCTTTGTCACTTTTCTATATCTTGGCTACTAACAGGAGTTATCTGTCTCCTTTGCTGGACAGAGATTCCTATATGAAGACACTACCCCTTAAAAGCGCTCTGTTCTCCAAGTCCCTTGCCACTTCTCATTCCACCTGTGGTAAACAGAACAACAGACTTCCAAAGTTGGCCATGCCTTACTCCAGGGAACCTCTGACTATGTACCTTACATGTTAAAAGGACCTGCAGATGCGATTAAGGTTAAAGACTTTGAGATGAACAATTTATCCTCGATTGGATGGCTCAATCTAATCACACAAGTCTTTAAAAGCAGATGAGGGGTTGGCCGAGTGGCTCAGTTGGTTAAGAGTTTGCTCAACAGTGCGAGCTCTGAGCAACAGCGGTTCGATGCCCAGCCTGAGCTGAGCTGCTGCTGAGCTGCCAACAGGTGGCAGGATGGCTCAGCTCAAAAAAAAAACCCAAAAAACAAAAACAAACAAACAAACAAACAAAACCAAAAAATAAAAGCAGATGAGTGTCCCAAAGAAAGGTGACACTAGAAGAAACAGACCTGGCTGCTGGGTTTGAAGATGGAGGAAGGGGGTTGGGAATGGCCTCAGCTGAGAGCCAGCAATAACATTGGAGCATGGTTGTCCTACAACCACAAGGAATTAAATTCTACCAACAACATTAATAAACAGGAAACACTGTCCCCTAAGCCTTCAGAAGGGAACACAGCCTTCTGACACCTTAATTCTATTGCAGTGAGACTCGCATTGAACTTGTGACCCATAGAATTGCTAAGGTAATGTCTGTTGTTTTAAACTAAGTTTATGTAATTTGTTACAGCAACAGTACAACAATCACCATCATAATACCATGCAACTATCGTAACTCTTATATTCTTTACCCATCAAATTTAGACAAATCACTTAAGTTCTCTAAACTTGTTTTGGCACGTATAAAATGAATACAATAATAGCAACTACTTCATACAGTTTCTGAGAGGATTATGTGAGCTTAGAATAGTACCTGGTACATGAACTCAATTCAGGTCCATGTGATATTGTTAATATTATTAATACCAATACAGCATTAATATTATTAATATTGTTTTTATCCCCTAGTATCTGTCTTATTACTAGGTAGTTCTTTATATATATATATATATATATATATATAATTTTTTTTAAAGATTTTCTTGGAGAATTGGGGGAGGGGAACAGACAAGTTGCTGTCCTTTTGTTCTTCAGTCTAGTTGTGGAGGACGTCGCTTCACTGGCCCATGTTGTTATTATCATTTCGCTCTTCCTGGGTGAGGCAGTCGCTCACTGGCCATTAGATGGCAGCTCACGGCAGCTCAAAAAAACTCACGAAAGCTCATGCCCGCTGCCAGCCAGCCCCACTGCAGCCTACGCCATCGCCGGCGACTCACGGCAGCCCAGCTCCGGGTCGAGCTGTTGTTCACCATCTTAGCTGTATAGGGTGCAGCATCACTGGCCCTCATGTGGGATCTGAACCAAGGCCCTGCTGCTCAGAGCTGGCGTCCCAAGCCAACTCCTAACCAACACACTACTCAGCCAGCCCCTTACTAGGTAGTTCTTAAACAGAAATATTCCTTATTTACTCATCAATTTTGGACTAAATCTATGTAACAGAGCTTGTAAAACCTTTTCCTAATATCCTATTCCCCCTTCTTCTGTGGTAGTAGAATTTCTAGCTGGTACCAAGTTACCTGAAATAAAGACTACATTTTCCATCTGTTTTGCAGCTGAGTATGACCATGTTGCTAAGTTATGGTATAAACAAACAAACAAACAAACAAACAAACAAACAAACAAACGTATTTTGTAGCAGATTGCAGGAACCTTTCTGAAGAAACAGCTTGCATTTGTCCTTTGCCCTCCTTTCTCTTTATCACTTCCCTCAACCTACTGCCTGAATGTATGAGACACCATGCTGGAACTTGAGACCCAATACTGGATCCTGAGGGCAACCATCACTGCCTGGGAATAGTTGAGTAGTGATTTAGGCTATGTCATCGAGGAGTTCCTACAGCTGAGCCACAGTGAGTCTTGGACCACATCTTGTTTAAATCTCTCTTGTTTTCTGTAACTAACAGCCAAAGCTAATCCTAACTGGTAAGTCTGTGTGTCCTGGTACTTTTATTTAAGAATTTCTTTGTCCAGTCTCTCATTTTCCTCTCCTAAGCCAACCCCCAAAACTGTGTAAAATATACTAATTGCCACCATTTATGTGAATTACTTAATATTGATACCTAATTATCATGTAGCACAGCTCTGATTATGTGTATCATTCAAAAACAATTACACTATTGAGATTAAAGTGGTAGGGATGTCCAACAGTTAGTAGCAGGAGTACTGAAAAACAAAAACAAAAACAAAAAAACCCTAAAAATATTTTATCTATTGCTTGCATATTCTCTCTCTCTCTCTCTCTCTCTCTCTCTCTCTCTTTTGGTAAGAATCAGAGAAGTTTCCTGGAAAAGCTAATAAGCATGCAAATAAACCAGTGAGATTTTTACATGGGAAGATTTAATCAGTTCTTTTAGTATTAATTAGAAAAACTCCCACATGACAGCTACGGTACTAAATGTTAAGGATGCAAAGACTCTAGCATGGCTTTTGTCCTTAAGGGTGAAAGTAAAGAAAACAGATATGTAGACAGATAATGACAGTGTAACATGACAATTGGTGAGCCAGTATGCAGAGTAGGATCCTCAGCCAATCTAAGTGGGAGGACAGGAAAGGCTTCCATAAAAAGTGACACCTGAGTGCAGTCCTACAGAGTGGCCAGGAATAAACAGGATCACAGGTTTAAGGAGCTGCAAACAGAGCAAAGAAGTATATTCCCCAAAGAGGGAGCAAATATCTCCAAAACTTCAGGTGTCTGGTAACGCGCTGGCATGGAGTTGAGTGTTGGAGCGTGGACCTAGAAAGGGAAGAGTCGTTCAGGTTGCCGACGGATTCATCCATGAAGCTATATGGACCTACTTATATTTTTTATCAAGGAAGGAAATAAAATTTCATTTTAGAATTAAATGTCACACTGGATTTGTTGATAGGCTTGGGATAGGTAGTAAAACAAGTTGAAGGCTCACTAGATGAAAAGTCAGTTAATAATGCGACAGAGAAATAGCAGAAAACTGGATGAGACAGGCAACTTAGAGGCATATTAATGAGATATAATGAATGGATTGGACTTTGTATTTAGATGTGTGAAGGAAGAGGAAAAGAAGATACAATAAAATTGTTTTAATTCAGGATTCTGAGGGCCATGTTTTAATGAGGTGGCAGAGGAAGATGAGCCCTGAGGAAAGGCTGAGAAAGGTAGGAAAAAATTCAGGAAATCAGAAAATAAAGAAGCCAGGGGGAGAGAAAGTTGCAAAAAGCAGAAAATAGTCAACAACGTCAATAACTCTGTACCTATGTCTATCGTTTTCCTCTTATTAATTTGTTATTGCTTAAAATATATTTTACTATAAAATTTACATGTACTTTTGAAATTTCACAGAATTTTCTTTTTGTTAGCATAAAAATAAAGGAGAGAAAATAACTCTATTCAGGGATGATCCTTTTAACATTATGAAATATTTATTTTTATTTTTTATTTATTGACATTTGTTTATTTTGTGATGGCTATTCATTGAGCCTGAACAGAGTAATTCATTTTAAGCATTGGGTCATCGGGAAAGTTATGACGCATTTTTGCATTGAAAAACATAGAAAAAATACGTCATGACTTTCCCGACAACTCAATAAAATATATCAACTAAATACACCATGTTGACAAGAGGTCCCATTGGCAGGGGCTAGGAATAGTCAAGAAGTGCTCTAGAGGTATGTGTCAGTCAAGAGGAGGAGAAAAAAAGCTCACTGCCTTTGACTGTTTCCCTGCTTCCAAGGCTGGTGTGTCCTACAAATGGGGAAACTCCTGATTTCTATCCTATTGTTTTATACCAACTTCTGCACTTTACTCCTAAGCTCATTCTGAATCATTACTTGGTTAGTCTTGGTCAGCCCAACCTGGCTTTGATTTCAGCTTATCCCTGAACTGCTGCCTCAGTTTGCTCCCTTTATTGTCTGCTTTACTGTAGCAGACATGTCAATCCCCCATCCAGATCCCCTTGGTTATTTCTTGTTTTTTTTCTGTTATCTATTTGCTATCTTCCATGTCATTTGCCTCTAAGTTTTCTGGAGACTGTCTTATGGCCACTTTGTCCATACATGAGCCTGGAAGAACTTGGGTATCCCTTAGCCTGTGATTATGGGATGTAAGAGTAAGAGACCCCAGTTCCCTTGCTTTGAGTTGGGAGATACTCTCAAATGTAATTACACTGCATGGAATCAGGCTGTGGCATATTTTTGGCCTAAAATTACATCCTTGCTGAACTACTTCTTTCCTGTCCTGCTTCCTCCACTTGCTTAACAACTTCCTGGACACACTTTCTTAATAAATTACTGGCATATAAATCCTTGTCTTCGGTGTGCTTTTGCAGAAAAGACAGCTGCAGTCTGCAGAAAAGTGATACGCTCCATACCTGGCTGAGGGATCAGACCTGGCACTGAAGCTTGGCACAGGTTCCCACACTCCAACTATTTGGCACATGGAGCCAGTGCTTGTAAGTGGTCACGCTAATGAAGTGGCAAAAGGCTAGCGGCAGTGATGGAACAGTGACAATATGAAAAGCCTCCTGATGACAGTGTTATGGTGGAACACAAGGGTGTATTCTGATGCCTGAAGAATTTATAGGAAGAGACACTGAAGACGTACTTTATGGGTCTAAACATGAACCATGGGCTTAAATGTTGTAGTGAATACATGAATGAAATATTTCAAAACTGAATTATTTTACCACATTACAAAATGTACCTTCACTGCTTATTTAAAAAATAAACAAAGAATGACATGACCTCTTAGAAAGGGATATCATCTCCTACTAGAAAAGGTTGTCCTTCTTTACCTGCATTTACGGAGACATGTGTCCAAGAAATAGGTAAGGGGAGACGCTCACAACTGTCATGTCACTTCAACAGAAACCAAATCCTTGTCAGGATAATGTGAGATGTTGCAGTAAAATTTTATCAGAACATATGAAAAAGCCCATAACTCTGTTTTATCATAGCTCTAGAGAAAATAATATTCAGGTATAAATATTATTTAATATATTGTAAATATAGTTCACATTTATTTATAAAGCAGTATAAATGCCAACAAAATATTTGTTATCCATTGTACACTAACTTTAGACTATGTTCAAAATGCCTAATAATTTCTCACATATTCCATATTCATTGCTTATTCTTATCTGTTAGTTCTTTTATTTATACAATAAATGTTAACTGGACACCCACTATTAACTAGGTACTATTTTTATGCTGAAACACATTTCATTACTCAGAATATCTCAACATATGTACTATGGTCTATTTGATAATAGCATCCACATGAAATCATCTTCTTGATAAAGGATGGTATAGTAAATAATAAGCATATGGGGCCAGCCGAGTGGCATGTTGGTTAAGAGTTGGCTTGGGACACCAGCTCTGAGCAGCAGGGCCCCCGGTTCGGGTCCCACATGAGAGCCAGTGACATTGTGCCCTCAACAGCTAGGATGGTGAACAATAGTTCAACCTGGAGCTGGGCTGCCATGAGTCGCTGGCGATGGCGTAGCCTGCAGTGGGCTGCCGCCATAAGCTACTGTGTGTAGCCGGCAGCTGGCGTGAGCTGCTGTGAGCCTCTGTGAGCGGCCGTCCAGAAGCTGGGGAGTGACTGCCTCACCTGGGAACAGCACAAGGATAATACCAACATGGGCCAGTGAAACGACGTCCTCCACAACTAGACTGAAG
Source organism: Hipposideros armiger (assembly GCF_001890085.2). Classification (NCBI taxonomy): domain Eukaryota; kingdom Metazoa; phylum Chordata; class Mammalia; order Chiroptera; family Hipposideridae; genus Hipposideros; species Hipposideros armiger. Next base: position 587,837 of record NW_017732021.1, on the reverse strand, counting down.
AACAAAAGGACAGCAACTTGTCTGTTCCCCTCCCCCAATTCCCCAATTTAAATAATAACAATAATAAACATATGTAATGCTTTACATTTAAAAGATAGTTTCCAATGTACAAGCTCTTGAGTTTTGAACTTGTGTGATCCTCCAACACTCCAATGACATCGCAGGCAGGGATGGTTGTTCCTGCTTTAAAGATGAGGAAATATGAGATTCCGCGAGGCAAAATGACCCGCACAAGAGTTCAAGACTTTTGACTCTGATCAAAACGCTGTCCATTCATTATTTGATGTAGGATGATAAGGAAGTTATTTATAAATAGGTCAGGAATGTCCAGTGTGGGTTCCTAAATATATACACTTAGGATCGTGCCAGTCCCTTGGCTTTCTTCACTGATACACCTAGGCCCTAGTGAACAATATTCTCTGAATGGTAATGTGCAAATATCAGCCAAATTTAGAAACAAATTAAACGTTCATACTCTTGGGAGTAGAGAAAAGTATTGTGCTTTTAGCTATTATTACCAAACTTTTTTTTTTCAACCCTAGTCAATTCTTCTTATTTTGATGATCAATTTTATTTCTTCTGACACTTAAGATTTCTGCTAAACTAGTGAGAGTTGTAATCTAAACTACAGTTGGCCTAATGTGCCTGTCTTTAGTCTCTCTGAATTATAGTCTTCTATGCTCAGTTAATTTAATCTTTCATGACTAACATCCCAATGGATTTTATTTTCTCAGTTGGGAGATTTGCTGACATCCTGGAGACATCAGCATTATTCTTCTAACAATTATTCAGTGTAGACAAAAAGGTATTCCAGTTAAAGTGAGAACAAGGACTGGTCAAAAATTCATAAAGAATTCTGTTCCACAGCATTTTCATCTAAGTTCTGCTCACTACACACTGAAGAGTCATTTAATTGAAAAAAAAATTGACCCATTAATTATATGTGTACATTTGAAGACTCACTTCTCCAAAGGCCATTAGAATCCCATGAAATTAAAGGCAGCCAAAATTACCATGTATTTTAAATAGCTAGATTCCTCCTGCCCAAATACAGATAGGGATAGAGAAAATGTATGATCAATTTATAGAATATGTTGCAATGGATCATATAGCAAACTTATTAGCTAAACATTGCAATAGACTCTTGATATTAGATCAGAAAAAAACAATAGAAATGATGACTGTACCATTAGCTCCCTGCCTCAGGGTCCCTTGGTGACAAGTAATGGAAAACTATTTTGGCTGATTTTAGTAAAAATATGTGCATGTATAGATATAAAGATATGGGGTAGTTTATAGAAGTAAGGAAAAGCTAAAATCCTTGGTTGAAGAAAGAACAGGAGCCCAGTGAGACTTTGGGATCCAGGTAGTAAAAAAATAAAAAATAAATAAAAAGCAGTGAAAAATGTAAGAGTCAGAGTACCTAGTTAATCCTGGCTCTGAAAGTTGCATTGTCGTGTTGGGAAAATTATTTTATCTATCTGAATCTGTTTCTTTATCTGAAAAATGGGGATAATAATTGTACCTACAAAATAAGGTTGTTGTAAAGCTCAAATTAAATATACAAGTATTTAGAACAATGCCTAATAAATAGTAAACATTTAATATAGATTAACTGTTGCTATTAAATATTAATCTGAAGGTCTTTCTGATAAATCAACTCAAATATTTTTTCAGTGTGTGTCATTTTTTCCTAAGATCCAGAAATAAATAGACTGGCTCTTAAAAAAAAAATTAATGACAAAATTTACTGGTAAAAATGATATCTAACACCAAATTTAAAAATAATAACAGTGGTGACTGGTTCGCTCAGTTGGTTAGAGTGTGGTGCTGACAACATCAAGGTTGCCGGTTCGAGCCCCATATAGGCCACTGTGAGCTGCACCCTCCCTAAAAGAGTTAACTATGCCATTGTAGCATGAAAGCAACATATAACCAATGACCATGGCTGTTCCCCAATAAAATTAATAATAATAATAATAATAATAATAATAATAAATATACAATAATCTTGCTTATAAATACCATGGCCAATTGATTTTCATAGAAGGCTTTCATTAATTTTTGCCAAACTTTTACATCTGTAGCCTACTAATGGTTGCAATTGATGAATGTGTGTAGTTCTTAGACAATGTTGGTTGACATTTTCATTTATGGTACCTAGTAAACCACAACTGTAAAGATTAATGCATGAATTGGAACATCATGTGCTTGTTAATGGCATGAATGACTTTATTACCAAATTGGATAATAGTTTGAGAGTACAGGGAGAGCATTATCTCAAATTTTTTGTGCCATTCACAATGTAATAGCTAGAGACACAAGACACTTTAAAATTTGACTTTCATTGTGAATATCTTCTCCATCAATTTAACATCTATAAAATTAACAAAAATAAATAAATAAAGCTCTTATTTGTATTGTTTGCCAACTTCTATAGTACACGTTTTCCCACCACATGTAATTGCAAGCTGCCAGTGTGACTAAATACTGAGTTAGGTTATATGCACCCAGCACATCATTATATAGGAGTTCCATCATATGGATGGACAGAACAGATGCAAATAACCTCAAGACCCTAGCTAATAGAAAAGGGTAGCAAAATATTTATGAAATGATGTTCATAAATAGGTAATTGTCATTCTTCTTTTTAATAAAATTTAGTAAATTTTATGTTTCAATAACTTACACTTTAACACTGGCTATGCTGACCAACCAGCTTGCCATATTCCTGATAACTTAACAATCGGTTCTGACGAGCTGGTAAAAGTTAGCTCTAGCACATCATTGTATATCTTTTTGGCAGATGAAAGTAAAGAGGTTAGGACAAGGTGCTTTGATTGAAGTCCCCTCCTAAGATCACACAGAACGAGAGAGCAGCTCCTCAGATTTATAAAGAATGAGGAACAGATGGATATGTGTGAGCAAAAACACAACATGGGTCCAAATCTACTACATGCCAAGCCTACATTTTAAAAAATTTTTCATTCATCCCTTCCTGTAGTATCTTCTGTATAAAAAAGCAACCCGTACCTTATACTTCTTATGCCCATTGTTCTGCTAAATTATTCTCCAGAGCAATTGTACTACCTGATAATATTACTTATTTTTCTTCCATTGTTGAGACCCCTGACTACAATGTAAACCCCATGAGAGAAAGCATCTTGTCATGTTTTATTCAACTTTTAACCTTGGTTATCAAGAACTCCACCCAGTATGTATTTAGTAGTTAAAAATATTTGTTTAATTAAAATTTAAAAAAAAATCACCCTTCAGTAGAAAAAAGATGGTCTCTGATGACTGAACCAGCTATAAAATGTCATAGTACATCTATTAGAGAAATGGCAATAAGTAGATGACAATGAAAAGAGAAGACGATTATGTGGACAAAGTTGGTTCCTGAGTTAAAACAGAATGATGAAGGTACCAGGAGCAGACAATTAGCTAACTTGTTCAAAGAAGCTATTTTGGTGGGTCGCAGAGCTCCAGATGGGAGGCTGTAGACCCACAATAGGATTCCAGACTCTCAAAATGACTAACAATGAGGAATAATACCAGTCTAGCAAGCTGAAAGTAATAAAACAAACATGAAAGGAGACAGGTTTCCAATTTACAAGACCAAAATTAAAGGTAGGCATTGAGTTTCAACTTGAAAACCAAAACCTAATTATCATTAAGAAATCAACACTAAGGGTGACCTCACAATGAGTCCTAGAATATCCATTTAAGACTATTTAAATTTCCTGCAAAAGTCAGGATTTATGCTTAACTGAAGTACGATAAATTCAATGATGTGGTAAGGACTGCAGATAATACAAGACAGGCTTTGCCATGTTTTTTCATATAATTTTTCTTTTCATTTTTTATAAGGCTAATATACTTGAGTGATTCTGATCACTCTATTTTAATCAGTGGCTTCCAACCCTGAATATGAGGAGTATTTTTTTTTAATATAAAGGAAAAAAATTTTGATGGGATTCTACATGACACAAAGTTGTTTGTTTATTTTCAATTGATTAAGAAAAATAATAGCCAATGTTAATATTAGTACATTAATATTACAAATATACTTTGTAATTTTCAATACCAATGATGTGCATTTATATTTGAAAAAAAAATAATGCAAATACACTTGAGATATTCAACCCATAATTCTTCTGTGGATATTTGGATCTTGGGCTGGAAACGGATGGTCTTGAATTACAGAAAAATGTAACATAAAAAATACACACAAAAATATACTAACATATTTTCAGTTAGGTACCATACTCCTTCACTTTTACCAGTTGTTCAGAAACTATTTATTCCAGCTTGGATTGTCTTCCTAAGAAATACTTTGTGATCTTATTCAGTTCTGTGGCTTCAAATAACATCTATATGATGACAGCAAATTTGTATCTCCATCCCTGTTTTCTGGATCTCTAGGATGACATCTCAAATGTATCATGTCCTATACCGAACCTTTAGTTTTTCCTCCTAAACTAGCTCCACCTGCAGCCTTCCCATATGACTTGACACCAATTCTGTGCTAATTATTTATATACTGTTTCCTAACACTGAGCCAACCTTCTGCACTCTGCTCTTTGATATTAGGGTTGGGACACTGCAAATAACACTTCTTGGATTATTTTTTTTCAGTTGGCTTTAGGGTCTGCCTAAACCTACTGATTCACATTATTTTCTCAGAGGTCTGAGCACCAGCCATGGGTTATCTCCTCTGAAATGTGAGCTCCAATTCTACAAAGCCCCTATTACAAACTCTTAGATTCTGTAATACCATACTTTCTCTTTTCTTCCTCAGGCTCTAAAGATGGTGTCTGTCGATACTGTTATTACCTCTGCATTAATTTTTGTTATTTCCAATTACAACAGCTGCATAAAAATTCTGTAATTTAAATTTCATGTGTTTTAAATAACTAATGTAGATTACATTTTCCTTAGTAGATCTTACTTGATATATAAATTGGTATCAAGAAGAGACTAAGAAATAGACTCCCAAAGATGGTATTTTGGAGAGTGCTATCCATATTTGTTGGCATTGACACAGCAGAGTTCCTGGTCTGTAGAAAATGGAATTAACAACTATTTAATTTATTACTTGTGGTTGGGTGAAACACATATCGAAGGCAAGGTTTGAGGAGGAGGAGCAAGTATTGTAGTTAATGCACTTGATGCTTATACTCAAAACTACGAGGACTATGGAGGGAGAGAATTATCGATGACTGCATTGGAGCCAGAAAAAAATTAAATTACACTTTAAGTCATGGTCAGAAAATAAGAGATCGTCTATAGTGATCCTGTAGCACTGGGCAGATAAGGCTGAACATTATATCCACAATTTAATTATGCAAATTGCATCATTATAATATGAAATGCAGTTACAGAATCACAATTTCTCATGTGAAAATTAGGGCATTAGTTGAGAAGGAATGGGATCCTGAAATCTGAAATAGAGACATTTGGATGCTTTGGAATAAAGCTGAGAATCTTAGAACCCTGAGTCATCAGAGCCACCTTTGCTAAAAGGATCACCCCTCTTCCCTTGCCTTGAAACCTCCCTATAAAAACTCCACCTGAAGCAATTCCCTTGTAATGGACATTTATTCTTTTCAGGAGCAACCACTATCACCTCTCATATTCTCTAAAAGACAGTGGTCAAACTCTCTATGCTGTTGGAAATATTTAGTATTTTCCTAGTACAATATGCCAGCCACCAGCAGCTTGTGGCTATAGAGCATTTGACATGTGGCTCATCTAAATTGAGCTGTCCTTTAAATGCTAAATACACTCTGGATTTCAAATATTTAGAATAAAAAATGATAAATTTTGCATTCATAATTTTATACTAATTACATGTTGAAATTATAATATTAAGGTTAAGAATATAACAAAATTTCATCGTGTAAAAAACATAACTCCTACAAAATTTAAAATTATATATGTGTCTCACATAACATTTCTGTTGGACAGTGCTGGTCTAGACAGCCTTCAAAAACTGTGCATATAAAGATCAAAGAATTTTGAAAACCACTTTCTCCTACAATTTTAAATAGGCGTCTTTAAAAAAATTCTAAGTATGAATATATGCAAAGGACACAATTTCTGTTACACTGTAATTTTACAAACACCATAAATATAGTTTCCTTAAAATCTTATATCATTAGTTCATTTAATTTCTAGCAAGTGTTCACTGTATATTATAAATGGAAATACCTGTAAAATCAATCAGACACATCAGGAATATTTTCTGTTCAAAAAGTTAAGCTTTGTGTTTCAATTCAAATTGGTCTATACTATAGTTCTATATAGAGGAAATTCTAGTTCTAGGATAGATAAAGCCACTGATAGATAAAAAATAGGTGGGTGGATGGATGGATGGATGGATGGATGGATGGAAAGAAGGTAGGTAGATAGATACATCATACATACATATAAATATGCATACATACATAAATCCATAAAGAGATGGTCCTTTCTATGTTTGTTTGAAGAAAATAAGTTAATTTCTTCTCCAAACATGCTTAGTGAATCTGTCTTTTGCTTTGTTCTAAAGCAGTGGTTCTCAACCTGTGGGTCGTGACCCCTTTGGGGATTGAATGACCCTTTCCCAGGGGTCACCTAAGACCATCGGAAAACAAAAAGATATTTACATTACGATTCATAACAGTAGCAAAATTACAGTTATAGAATAGCAACGAAAATAATTTTATAGTTGGGGGTCACCACAACATGAGGAACTGTATTAAGGGGTTGTGGCCAGCATTAGGAAGGTTGAGAACTGCTGTTCTAAAGGGTCTTGCTCAGGAGCTATACATCTGCAATTTCTCACTCTGGATCTCCAGAGTTTTATTTATACTCAAGTAATGTCAATGTTAATATTTTCAGTTGAAAAAGTAATATATGACTTCCTTAAAACACTGTGAAAAAGGAGAACAAACAGATAGAGGTTTGTCATCAGGTAGGACAGTGTTAGAAAGTGGAATATCTTAAAATAGTGTCCAGCCCCCCCAAGGACACCTCGGGGATTGATTTTGCACCCCAGTAGTACACGCTTCAGATTAAAGGCTAGATTAAAATGCACTAGACTGCCTATATTGAGGAAGATTATCCTCATAAAACTTAAGAAAAATTCAAGAGAGAAAATTATTTATTTCACACATGGAACTAATGTTAAATGCATATGTAATGCAAGAAGAAAAATTAATTCACTGACCAGGTTATTTAAAATATCATTTCTAATATTTTAACTTGCCTTTATGATTATGTCCTCAACTGTATTCATCACTGAAATGTTACAATTAAAGGAAGTATTCCCTTACAGAAGGTTTTGGAAGTGGTATAAAGTAACCTTAAAAATATATACTACTTTAATATTGTAATGCTCAGTCATTTTATTTTATTTTTAGCAAGCTTAATGGCAATGTTTATAGACTGATCAGTAAAAATGACTGTAATTAATGTTTAATATTTTAATGTAAGACAGTTACCTTTAAATTATTCAACCACATAATGAAACAGTATGTAGTGTTTTTTTTTTTTCTTTTTTTTGCATTAATACGTAAGTTAAATCTAACAACAGAAGAGAAAAATATTTCTTGATGGGAGGCAACATTTGGCAATAATAACATGTCTTTTACAGTGATCCTACTTTGAATCAGACATTTCACATTTTCTTAACTAATCAGTAGACCAACTTTATGATATGGTATTATTATCTCTAAAAGACTGAAAATAAAACAACTGCAGTTCAGAGGACTCAAGGATCATGCATGCTTATAATGATATAACTAGTAAGAGGGGCAGCTCAGATTTTATCCAGTTCTATCCTGCTTTATCTAGTTGTTTTTCAGAGTTTTTTCCACCAACCATATATTTATTTTGGATACTTAGAACACCATGATTACTACTAAAGTTATCGAACATAAAGAAAAATATGAGCAATAATTTTTGAAGAAAATTATAAATATTGAGATAGTAAGAATCTTGGTTAATTAGGTTTTATACCTAACACAATAATATGGATGATGTATTATATAATTGTATATTTGAAACCCTATATAATTTTATTAACCAATGTCACCGTAATAAATTTAATAAAAAAAAGTTTCTAACATAGTAATCTATGGAAACTAGATCTTTAGACAATACTTTTCATTATGTGCTATAACCTGTGAGTGTGTCATGAAATCAATTTAGTGAGGCATGACCAATATTTATAAAACAAACAGATTATAATCGATTAGAATAAAAAAATAGAGAAGTACATTTTTGTAGTAAGGGAAAATATTATTTTGTGGCAGAGAGAGAGAGAGAGAGAGAGAGAGAGAGAGAGAGAGAGAGAGAAAGAAAGAATGAACCAGGCCACAATGCAAAGTATAATTCTAACTGTGGGTCATGGTTAAAAATTCTTGAAAACCAATTTCTATAGATTATCTTCAAACAGAGATAAACCTACAGATCAAAAATTAATGTCCCCAGCCAGCTATTTGATCAAAATAGCAAAGAAGTGAAAGTAATTGTGTCTTCCTTAGAAAATAAATTGGATTTTTTTAGGGAGAAAAACAAGAGATAAAAATGTAGCAGATAAGGTAAGGTAAACAAGAAGAAATATAAAGACCTTTGTGAAACTTTAGGTAACTCAGCAATGAGAATGAATTAAATTAAGCAAAGCAGACATCTTTAGAACAGGACACGATTACTAAATTTTGATGACAATTATAGGTGATTACCATGACACAAGAAGATTTCTACCTCAGTGCAAGATTAATACAATGTATGTGTTCAGTATTTTATAATAAATTTACTTCATGCTTATCTTAGTATAAAACACATACCTTAGTGTGTGATATATCCTTGGCAAATATAAAGTACACAGCTCTGACCTTTACCAGTTATGTGATCCTAGCCAAGTTATTTAGCCTCCATTAAATGCAGAAATAAAAGTACCTCATAGAGGGGGTCTTTATGAGGATTAAGCAACTCGTAAAAAGTGCTGTGAATTTTACCTGGCATGTGGCTAAGTGTTCAATAACCTGAGTTTATTTTTCAACTCCTTCATGATTTTGTTTTTTATTGTCTCAACAGCCCATAATTTGCACAGAGAAGGTATTTGATAAATAAATATTTGTTGAATTGAACAGATGGCACAGGTTGGGTGGTTATCATGATTTTTTTTATGCAACTGAGGGGTTAAATTAGGTGATTTTCCCAAGTTTATACAGATAGACTGGAGCAGAGCAGGTTTCCGTTCTCTTTCTTCCCGTTCATAAATCAGGGCTCTCCTCTGAGGCAAGTGTAATTGACCCCTGACAGCTGACTTTTAAAACACTGCTGCTCTTAGAATTAGGTTTTATGAACTAAAACCTAAAACACTCCGGGAGGGAGTGTATGAGCTCTGACAATTAAGTCCGTGAAGTGGTTGCAACGATGTTGCTGACCTTTTTTGATATCAGAAGAATTATTCATTATGAATTTGTACCAACTGAACAAACAGTTAATCAAGTTTACTATTTGGAAGTGCTGAAAAGGCTGCGTGAGAAAGTTAGACGAAAATAACCTGAACTTTTCACCAACAAATCATGGCTCTTGCATCATGACAATGCATCAGCTCGCATGGCACTGTCTGTGAGGGAGTTTTTAGCCAGTAAACATATAACTGTATTGGAACACCCTCCCTATTCACCTGATCTGGGCCCCAATGGTTTCTTTCTTTACCTGAAGACAAAGTAAATATTGAAAGGAAGACATTTTGCTGACATTCAAGCCATCAGGGGTAATACAATGACAGCTCTGATGGTCATTCCAGAAAAAGAGTTCCAAAATTTCTCTGAAGGGTGAACAAGGAAGGCCCTGGTATCAGTGAATAGCTTCCCAAGGGGAGTACTTAAAAGGTGACGGAGGGTAGTGATATTCAGTAATGAGCACTTTTTCCAGTATGAGTTAAGGAACTTAATTGTCAGAGCTTGTATACGTAATGAATAACAATGAGTTAATGTGTTTTAAGTGCTTATTAACTCTATAAGTGCTGTATGCATTACTTCATTTGTTTCTCACAACACCATGAAACACATGCTCTTATTATTCACACTTTATAAAGAAACTGAATTTCAGAGTGATTAAATGACTTGTTCAAAGTTATCAGTTAGTAAATTCTAAATCATTATTTGAATACAATCTGACACAGCTTTAAGGGCTCCACGACCAAATTTCCATAAAGTGACACAGCAAAGATATCATACAACCTGAGAGGGATTTTGATTCTTACTATTTAAGTCTTCTCTGTATTATAACAAAGAGAAGCAGGATAGAGAGAGTAGGAGAGGAAAACCAGCTAATTTATTTAGCTGTTCTTACGCTCACTTGGCATTATAATTTTTTTTGAAATTTTCTGGTACTTACATGTTTAGATGTCTTACTCATTTTTAGTTAAATAGAAAGACAAAAGGACCTTTTTCAATATTATAAAATGAATCTTCTATTACTGCAGAGCACTTTAAAATCAACTACTTATAATAAAAAATAGCTGTGTGACATATGGTAGCAGAGAAACACTGAAAAATCAGCTCTGTATAAAAACATGATATACCTGAATAATATGTCAAGCAAAAAAGATACAAAGTGAAAAGCCATTGTTCATGGTTTCTTTTTCAAAAAGGAAATATATACTTACAACCTTTAAAAACATATCTCAGAAAATATTCATATATAATTTTAACATGTTGTCATTTATATGTTAGTAACTGGGAGAATGATCGTATTATTTTAAGTTTATTTTTCCAAGTTTCTATTATAAGTTTACATTTTATATAATGGATAAGGTGAAAATATTGCAGAAATCATACTTAGGTATGAATTTCTTTACTGCACTTTCCTCACGATCTCTTTGCCTTCCCCCCTGTGATTTTGCTTTTCTACCACACAGGGTTTTCTTACCTTATTTGTATTCACTGCTGTGATGACCCAAACGCACTGTGCATTGCTGTCATACTGGAATGGAAAGTTGGGAGACGTAAAGGTTCCACTTGGTCCTTGAAGATTAGAGCCACATGTCTTCACTAAAAGAGAAATTGCATTTTAAAAGATGAGCATATACCATGTGCAAAATCACTGCAATAAAATATCTTGCAAATAGACTTTAAATCCAAAATTGCACAACTACAACCACATTAAAAGATACATTAGGGCTTTATAATGTGACTTATCAAAATGAGAGTGGTTTTTACACACTGAAGTTCACAAGCTCAATGTTTTCAACAATAATTGAAAACTAGTGATGAATAAAAGTGAGAGGCATGATAAAATGTCCTCTGACTGTAAATAGGTGAGTTTAATAAGAGAGAGATATATTTACCCAATATTGGGTTAACAAAAATCTACAAAGAGAAAGAAGCAAAGCCTTGAATTGATTAAGCAATTTAAATGGTAGTGTTTTCATTTATATTTATTAAGTACCCTAGGGCATATTATAGCATAAATTGAGACATCAATATTAAAACCACTCTTTCTGTTCTCAAGACTGTGAATTAGACCAATTGGACTACACTGAGTTATACTGAAATAATTTAAATAAATTCCCACAAAAGTTAAATGTTATATTTCCTCAGTTTTCTAACCCTTCTTCCTTCTACTCAACAAAAGAGCTTGTGTTCATACTGCATCTGTGTCTTAACTTCTTTTTCTGTAACTTGAAGTTTTTATATTGTGGTGATTTAATAGTTATTTTTAATTTTCTCTTGTTTGTTTCTGATTTTTACATTTTAAACAAAACTATATTATTGTGTAATAAGAGAAAATAGTAAATGGTATTTTTCTTCCTTTAACATTACAATAATCACCAATCTCTTTTTTTTTTCTATTTAATGCTTAACTTCTTATTAGTCTTCTATGCTTATTACTTCGTTTTCTTCTCTATTTATTATTTTTTTAAAATTCCATGGTATAAATAATCCCACCTTGTCTGACTTTAAGCTTCCAAAGGCTTAGCAAGGCCTCACAAAATTTCTAAATCTTTCAAAATTGGCTTTCCCTCCCCAGCTTTATTTATTTATTTAATTTTTTTTTTTTTTTTTTTTAGCTGAGCCATCCTGCCACCTGTTGGCAGCTCAGCAGCAGCTCAGCTCGGGCAGGACAAAGATCTGCTGTTGCTCAGAGCTCCCACTCCTGAGTGAGCTCTTAACCAACTGAGCCACTTGGAAGCCCCGCCCCTCCAGCTTTATTGATACATAATTACTATATAACATTGTATAAGTTTAAAGTGTACAACATGATGATTTGATACAATTATACTGAAAAATAATTAATAAAGTCAGTCAATACCTTCATCACCTCACATAATTACCTGTGTGTGTGTGTGTGTGCGTGTGTGTGTGCGTGTGTGTGCGTGTGTGTGTACAATATTTAAGATCTACTTTCCTATTAATGTTAATACAGTATCATCAACTGTAGTTACTACACTATATATTAGATCACCAGAAATTACTCATCTTATAGCTGGAAACTTGTCCCCTTTAACCAGCATCTCCCCATTTCTCCTATCACCCCCAGCCCCGCTTCTGACAACTTCTGTTCTGTTTCAATGAGTTTTGAGTTTTTAGATTTCACATATAAGTGAGATCACTACATTACAACTTCTTGTAAGTCTCCTATGCTTCCTACTCCATTTTCTTCTCCCCCATTCACCTCTGAAAGTATGTCAGTCAGAATTCTGTTGTTTCAGTGTTGTAATTGCTTTCTCAATGCCAACGATGACTGCCTAATTGCCAAATCTAATAGGATCTCTTCATTTCCCCCACATATTTGATCTCTCAGCAGTAATGGAAAGTATCAATAAGCTTTGAAATTCTCTGCCTTCCTTTACACAGTCCTGAACTCTTTTGATTCTTGGCCTATTTGTTTAAAATATGCTCTATACCCTGTTCTGGTTCTATTTTTCCATCTGACCCTCAAGTTGCATAATTATAAACTGATTTAATAGCCTATTTTCTCTTTGTTCAATGATCTCTCTGAATAATCTAATTCTCTTCCATGACTACAATGGTCATTTCTGCGTTGATGGCTCTCAACTCTACACCAACAACTTTGCCATCTCTCTTGATTTCTAGAGTAATTTCCTCTGTGTTTGCTGGACATTCCATGAAATGTTTTAAAGATGCTTTTAATTAAAACTTTCTTGGGCCAGCTGAGTGGCGCATTGGTTAGGAGCTGGCTTGGGACACCAGCTCTGAGTAGCAGGGTCCCGGTTCTAATCCCACATGAGGGGCCCTGGTTCAAATCCCACATGAGGGCCAGTGACGCTGCACCCTCTACAGCTAAGATGGTGAAGCTTGACCTGGAGCTAGGCTGCTGTGAGTTGCCGGTGACAGTGTAGGTTGCAGTGGGACTGGCCGGAGCTGGTGTGAGCTCTCGTGAGCTGCCATGAGCAGCCGTCCAATGGCCAGCAAGTGACTGCCTCATCCGGGAAGAGAGCAATGATAATACAAACATGGGCCAGTGAAGCGATGTCCTCCACAACTAGACTGAAGAACAAAAGGACAGTAATTTGTCTGTTCCCCTTCCCTAACTCCCCAACACTGTTCCTCTCCCCCAATTCTCCAATAAAATCTTTAAAAAAAAAAAACTTTCTTAGCTAATCCCTCCACCTTCCTAGCATACATACATAAGTGCTCCTAAAGACCTACACAATCCTCTTCTGAAACATCCTGCTTTCCTTCTTTTCTTCTCTTCCTGAAACCCAGTGTTTCATCATCATCTTTCTCCCGGACTACTTAACGTCTTCCAATATTCCATTTTTTCTCTGTATTCTATCCTCCTTAGTGCTACTATATTTCTCTTTCCAAAATACAGATTTATTTTACTTAATTGCATAAAATCTTCATCTCTATTTCCTATAGGATAAATTATAAACTGCCTAATAGAGCATATAAAATTATTCCTGTGAGAACCTAGATTGCTTTTCCAGTACAATTTCCTGCCATTTTTTACAGTCATGCACTCAATGTTAGCCCGAAAAGAAACTTGCTCTTCCTTAAATGTACCATAACCTTTATAATTTTCTACTTTTTCTATGATGTTCTCCAAGTCTAAACTGTTATTCCTTCTTACATTTGCCTGCAGCCATTTTATTCATTTACACAAAGTCAAGCTGATGTACCACTTCTTTCCACAGGAAGTGTTCCTACTTCTTCCGCTCAGGGTTTTGTAATGGATTAAAGTACTTACAGCACATTATTTGAATATCACCATCTATAAAGGTGTTTGTGTGCAAGTGATCTGATAAAAAATGTAGTGATAAATATTTTAAGGACTTTACAGCAATACACATTCTAGAGCAATCACATGATTGGTTTGAAGTTAGTAGAAACAGCTTTCTGATAGGAAATAGTGCTTGGGAGGCACTTAACTACTTTGTAATTCTCTGGAATGCTGTGTTTTCTAAAATGAATACACATTTATACTATTTTGTGGGCAAGATATCATTTATCATTTTGTTAATCCCTAGTAAAGTGGCTTTCATGGTGCAGGAATGCTTACCAAAGGAACTAATAGCCAAGTTCTTTGGCACAACTCTTAAGTGGACTATAAAATAACTGCTCCCTACATGCTGATAAAGACTTTTTATAAATATATTTCAGGCTGGTAAGTTGTCCTTTTTGAAAATGATTTACTATCATATAAAAATAAAAAGCACTCATAAAGTGACAGATAAAAATCACCTTCTTGTTGTCCTTCTTGTTGTTTCCACTCATTTGAACCAAAGAATAATCAAGTATAATCACAAGTTAGGTTTGCAGACATTTTGTTTTTGTAGGTTTATTTGCCTTTACACACTTCTACACACTTCTTGTGGGTTTTTTGTTTGTTTGTTTGTTTTTGCATGTTTTAAGAAACTGAGTTAATTCTACACATATTCCTCCGAAACTTTTTCCCACCCAAGTATCATGAGGGCTAGGTCCGCATATGCAAACTTATTTAATAGATTTTAACAGTTCAAATAGTCATTGAAGAAATATTTCAAATTTTGGACAGCCTTCCACCATGAGAATAGATCATAATTAGACGGTTTCTTTAATTCTGGGTCAGGGAATATGAGATGACCTATCATTTGAGCAGAGTTGTAGCAGTTGATGCACAGCAACCAGCCTACATGACTGAACATGACTGAAAGAAAACATTACTTACTGTTGTAAGCCACTGAGATTTTGTGGTTGCTTGTTCCATCATAGACAGCACATGCCAGTGAAAGTTTGATTTTTCCAGTTATAAAATAACCCATGAATGAAGATTTTTGTATCTGTATCTTTATACTTGTGCTATTACCATATTACCCCATGTATAAGACACACCCTTTTTAAAAAAGTTTCGGGTCTAAAAATTGGGTGCGTCTTATACAGTGGTTGTAGATTTTGTTTTACTTGCATTTCCTGCTTTTCTCATGCTTGTTTTTGTGCTCATACAACCACTGTATAAGACACACCCAGTTTTTAGACCCCAAATTTTTCGAAAAAGGGTGTGCCTTATACATGGGGAAATATGGTATTTGTGCTTTATACTTGTGCTATTATTGCAGGATGGATTCTTATGAGGATTATTTAGCCACAGCAGGTGAACATTTTAAAATTTGATAAATAAGCATAAATTAATCTTTAAAAGTCTGTTCAGTACATTGACATGGTATAAGAAACAGAACAGTTCCCCAAGCTCTCACCACAATAATAGTATCAGCTATTTGTGCTTCCGTCTAATTCTGTTAAGTATGTCAATAATGTTTTAATTACTAATTCTCTACATTTTTAGTATGGTTTAACAGAAGTTTTGTTTGTTTTGTTTTTGTTATTATCTCTATTTCTTTTGCTTTGGTTTTTCTATGTATGCTCTTTCTAGTTACAATTGTCCTTTTCTCATTGATTTATAGAAGCTTGCTGTATATTATCAATATTAACTTCTTTTTATGTATTGCAAGTATTTCCCTGCAATCTTATTTAAAAAGAATTAACTTTGCTTTAATCAATTAGAATCTGTGTACATTTAACAAAAAATGTACACAGATAATCTGTTAGTATTTAACTTTAGGTACCTGTATTTTATATCTTGGTTAAGTTTCTTCAATCCACCTAATTGAAAATGCCACCTAGTATTTAATTCTCATACTTTAATAATTTTATATTGTTGCATTTAAATTTTTGATTTACCTGGAAGTCATTTTTGTCTGCTGTAAAGTAGGAGAAATAATCATATTTTCCAATATGTGAATAGGTATTTTCCCAGCAGTATTTACAGTAAACTCTATTTTATTCCTCACCAATTTAAAATTATACAACTTGAATTGTGTTATGTTCTATTATATTTCTCTCTATTATCTATAAAATAAACCTATACATGGATCTGAGCCTTCATTTTTTTTGTATTGGTTCACTGATCTCTGATTATTCCTCTGCAAATACCACATTGCTTAATCACTTTTAATATACACAAAAGCTCTGTCTCTGTGCCAGACATCACTTTTGCTGCGGCAATTTTTGTCAAATAAAACCATACGATTTGTCCTCATCCACCTTATTCACCAGATCTGGCACCATGAGACTTCTGGCTCTTCCCCCAAAGTCAAAATGACCTTGAAAGGTAAACGTTTTGAGTTGATTCAGGACATCAAGTTAGCCACAACAGCACAACTAAAGACACTCATGAAAGAGAACTTCCAGAACTGCTTCAGAACGTGGCAAGGATAATGGAATAAGTGTGTTCGAAGGGAGGGGGGAGTGTTTTGAGTGGAATTGATGGCAATGTGTCTTTTACTGTAATATTTTTTTATTGAAACATTCACTGTAGTTTTTGATCACACCTCATACATGGAGACATTGTGAAATAGTGTTAAAGGGATTATGAACTTTTAAGAAAATATTAGAATTAGTAGCAAACGCCAGGAAAATTCATCCCTAGCCTCTCTATCAATGTATTCCTACCTTTTCCTCAGGCCAAACACACATAGTTAACTATACTTTGAAAAACACCTAAGAATAAGGTTAAGTACAATGAAATATGTTTTGTTTCAACTGTAACCTTCAGGCATTTAGATTTGTGCTAGATATAATGTTTCAACTACACAAGTAAGGCAAGCTGAAATATTATTTTTGGTTGAGTTAGAAGGACGCGATTCACAGGTTAAATATCCTTTTGCACAAAATATACCAACTGGGGCCTGTCTGTAGTGATTCCTGGGTCTTTTATGCCCTGACATATCTTTTTCACTTTCTCCTTCCAGAATCTTCACATTATTTTTTTTATAATATGAGGAACTTTTGTGATGCTGTTCCAACATTTTCCTAAAATTTGAAAATACCACAAAATTCCTTTTACTGACCTGCAATTCCTTAAGCACAATGAGAATGTTCCCACTTTAAGACCATAGCACTTTGCTATTTTTTCCTATTTTGTATAGTTTTCTGATCAAATAGTCCTCAACAAATGGTCTATTCTGACTAATCGATCAAAAGCTTAGATTTTTAAGTATCACCTTCAAATATATACATACACATATGCAGATATCCATCTTTATACATAAGTATATACACATGTATACAAATATATGCATACATGTGTACATATACACATATATACCAGTGTTTATTATCTCTTTTCCCTATTAGAATGACAGCTTCATGAGCAATGACTTTGTTTTGTTCACCATGGTGTCTCCAGTGCCTAGAACAGTACCAGACACATAGTAGATGCTCAATAATAAATATATTAGTGGATAAATTAACACATGATTAAAATAATGAGAGTTATAACACAGATTTGTTTTTCTTTCTGGTCTGTAGCTCCCTCACCCCGCTCACATCTCCCACCCACTGTGGACATAGTGGCAATTCAAGCTACTACCCTCTGGTGAATATTCTCATCCACCAAGGATTCACTGACCCTTGTATGAACAACTAAGTCTTATTGTCTGCTGTCCCAAATCTGTGTTAGAAATGTTGGAAGGTTTCTTGTAAGAAAACTTTCTTATTTCCATGTCTTCATAGCAATCATTAGGATGAATTCCATATAACTCTGTAGTTTGTGTATCTTCTACTATCCCCACATCTTCCACTTATGGGGTGTTCACACTTGAGTGAAGACGAATCCAAACTGTCTGGCTCTGAGTTCTTTCACTTGTTTACTTAGACAGCTAGGCTGTGATCCACACTCTCTGACAGGCAGAAAATGATGATATGATTATATTATGTAGTTATCTACGTGCTTTTAATAAGTTCTCCCAATGGTTGCAATGAGATTAGTAGAACTTGGAAGTCATATTTTTGCCCAAAGAGGCTTTTACTCTCAGGGAAATAGCCTTATTGCTAGTAAAATGGTTTCATGGCATATGAAACATGGATAATGATAAAAACAAATCTAAATTTAGCAGTCTTTATAGTACTTATTTTTTTCTTTTTTCACCTGTGAGTTAGGAAACATTTGATCTTACTCCTAGGAAAGTATTTCCATTTCTGTCTTTCAATATCCACAGTTACTTTTCTGCTCATTAGCCAGGGATGAGAATAAAGACTTAGATTATATCTGAAACTGACTTGATATTGACCATGGAATAAACTATATTTCTTCTATTACACAACAGGTGATGGACAAAGCAGGTGATATATATTTAACTTAGTAGGGTTTCTGTTGCTTCTAGAAAATGTAACTTATACTCTGAAAAATTAGTTATTCTAATAAGGTGCCTATTGACTGAATTATAATTTTGAAAATATGAATTTATTTTGTATTTCAAGTTAGTGAAGTAATCTCATTATCTGTTGTAAATGAAAAATATCAATATGATTATTTATTAAATTTTGCAAACTTCAGTAAGAATCTAGCACCTAAAACTCTCTGTGTCTATGATATATACTGATATTAAGATTTCATCATATTTTTTTTAAGATTTTTATTGGGGAATTGGGGGGATGGGAACAGCGTTGGGGAATCAGGGAAGGGGAACAGACAAATTGCTGTTGTTTTGTTCTTCAGTCTAGTTGTGGAGGACGTTGCTTCACTGGCCCAAGTAGGCACCATCATTTGCACTCTTCCTGGGTGAGGCAAATCAGTCGCCGGCTCCTGGACGGCCGCTCACTGCCACTGCTGGCCGCTCACGCTGGCTGCTGGCTACACA
>NW_017732021.1:553535-568672 GCF_001890085.2 Hipposideros armiger | reverse complement strand
GTTGAGCTGTTGTTCAGCATCTTAGCTGTAGAGGGCAGTGTCACTGGCCCTCATATGTGGGATCCGAACCGGGGCCCTCTGGTGTCCCAAGCCAGTTGCTAACCATCGCGCCACTCGGCCAGCCCCTCATCATATATTTTATAACACATTTTATGCTATAAGCTGATATAAACTAATAATATATAAACTGTTATCATAGCAATATGTGATTAATGCCACAAAACAAAACTAACATTTATTCATTATTTATTTATAAAAATGCCCCAGGTCTAGAAACAAATAGGATCTAATGGTAAAGAACTTTTGAACAGTGAAATATTAAATGAAATTGTTCACTGGAAAACAATGAATGTTTATATTTAAATTTACTTTTTCTGATAAATGTTGCCTATTTAATATTAGATAACATAGTTTTAATTCATTTGTGAAAGCTGAATGCTGTACCACTTTCATCCTGCAAATGTACATATTCTACAGAAGTTAAATTGAGTGAATATTCTGTTTGAAACACTATGCCGGACACTGGAAGGGGTGAGAAGACAATCAAACTCCCTGTCCTCATGGACCTTAGGCCTGGAAAGAAAAAAAAAGACTAAACTAGTAGATACAGTTGGATTTACAAGATGCTATGTGTGTAATAGACCAGAAAAGCTTATGGAAGTAGATAACAGATCAGAAAAGACTACTCATAGAAAGTGACCTAGAAAAAGAATTGTGTTCTATGTTTTATCCCCTTCCCCCGCTCACCCTGGTAAGATGGGTGGGTCTTTCTCCCATGGCTTTTGTAGAAACCGTATTCTATAAAACCTTATTATCACAGAAACAAACTCATTCTAATCAAATTGCGGTGAACTTCTACACAATAACCCGAGTTTCCATTTCCATGGCAACATATCATCAGACATTATCTTTTGAAATAAATATGTTCTCATTACTATTAGGGCTATTTGAATTGAAATGTCTAAGAAAAAAATAATCCATCCCATGTTGGCAGATATATACCCTCTGAATATAATGCAATGCACTGATGTAAAATTGACTCTGAGAAAATAATATGGGTTAGGAAATTAAATAATTTCTAAGATAGAAGTTATAGGAGGGGCAAAAGCTCTGTTAGTGCAAACAGAAAGTGGATATTTCCAAAGTTGTGAAAAATACTTTATAAATTAAAGTGAAATATTTTTAACAAAGAAACTATTAATAGTAACCTAGTAAGGGAAAAAAATGTTCATAAAATGTAAAGGGTTTTGGAATTTTCAAGTCAGATCAGAAAAGATTTGCTGTAAAAAAATGGATAAAATTTGGTGGAAATCTATTATCAAAATAGACAAAGGGAAAATAGGACAAGTGAGAAGAATACCACCAGGAATAGAGTGTCTGCTGTCTTAATAGACACAAATAGGAACCGAGGAGTTTCCACACATACAATAGAACCCCACTGAATAAGAAACATATTTCTGGGTTGTCACAATTTTAGCCTTTTTGTATGATATTTGGCATATGTTTTGAAAGACTATGTTCAACTACACTTTATCTTTCTCTTGCACTTTCTTTTAGGGAAGGAAACTCCTAATAGTTTGGAAAGTCATACACAAAGTTATTTAAATGATGATGTGAAACCCTACATTGGAATTTACTCTGTAACAACTATACACAAAAATGTAGATTTAAGTAATGCCTTGAAATATGGTTATAACACTCTTAATATGTTAGAATTTCATTTTGTTTTATTACTTTAATTGTTTAATATAGTATATAAGATACCGGAAAAATGTTAAATGATTTACCTACTTATCAAAGAACTCTTATTAAACTGCAGGCAAAGAGGTATAGAAACTGTTCTCTAAATCAATTAAATTTCATATTGTTCACTGTTGGTCATGAAATACACACATACACACACATCTGCAGTTGAATGATAAAATGTATTGAAATCAGTATCTGAAACGATCAATAAGTAGTTAAGCTTAATAATATTTAATTGGACATCCTAGTCTCTATATCTTCAAGAGAAGCTGATCAAATGTCAGAAGTGGAGTAACAATTAGGACTTATCTTCAAATACATCTAAGTGGCATCTGCATAATAATGGAAGTCTAAGCCATGTCTTCACTGATAGGAAGCATATAAATGTGGAATAATAATGAAATGAACCCAAAGCAGGGAACTGGAAAGCAGAGGAGATGCTATGAAAGGGACAGAATTAAAATCAGCAAGAGGAAGACTGCACAGAATCAGATAAATATGATTAAAATCCAGCAAATGCAATTCCTATTAAAAAGGGGAAACACACTGGACAAATTTGTCAAGGCAAAAATAAAGTAAGCAAAGTATTAACTTTTTCCCCCCTAGTTCTTGGTTTTAGGGATTTAAGCTAGTCAAGAAGGTCAGGTGTATATACAATGCTCCTCCCTCTGCTAGCTCCTGGTTTCACTAAATGAACCTATTTGTGTATTAGGATGAAAGCACAAGTGACATTATATCCGTAATACAAATGTTTTCCATGAATGATATTAATATTTGATAAAAGTAAAATACAACTTAACCTAGGTTTTTCAGTAATGGCGACATATCAGGTGGTAGGATCGAACAAGATGAATTACCATACAAATATAAATATACACACACACACACACACACACACACACATGCACACACATCATAGTGTTCTTAAGGCCACTCAAGAGGGAAGGTGGGAGAAGAGAAAGGAATAATAAGTTGGCGTGAACAGGAAGGTGGTATGTGGTGAACAAGTCAGGAATAAAACAAAAAACAAACAAACAGGAAATTGGTTGGACAAAGGATTTAACAAATAAGAGTATGCCATATTCAGCTGCACGTTGTTTGCCTACCTTTGATGTAGACTGGCACCATCCTTTCCCAAATTTTCCAGAAAATGAATGAAGCAACTTACCTCCTGTATATTTAAAAATGGTTCTTGTTTGTTTGTTTAGATGAAATGGGGGACAATGGCTACTGAATATACGTAGAACAGACATAAATCAGAAAATAAGCAGCAGAAATTTGGAGTCAGAATTAATTATTAGCCATTAAATTTCCACCGACTGTCCGAAGAAATTCACTGAAATCTATTAGAAGTTTTGGCATAGTTACCAAGATTTAAAATTGGGGGTGAGGCTATCTGTTCTACATCTACAAAGGCAGAAAATTTAATTTGATAATTTGTAACCATGAAAAATGCTACAAATGGAAAGCACAGGATGCTCTGAAAGTATATATTTGGGAGACTTGCTGTAGCCTGAGGAGTCAGATTAAGAACAACTCTTCCTCAAAAAAAATTAAAGGCTCATTAATATAGTGTAATTTAAGGCATGGTGCAGAGGGACAAAGCATGTAAAAAAATATCTGGATTACACTGCAATTTTAAAATGAAATACAAAAATATATATATATCTTTTAAATGTATCCGAAAACCAAACCAAGTGTTAATACTATTTTGTTAGAATCCTGCAAATATACTTACATGAATGGTTAGGAATGTTAGTGGACAGATTTTAGCTCCTGGTGATGTTGGCAAGCAATTTTTAAAGGATATCAAAGCAGTTTGTTTTTAGGTAGGCTTCCCATCTTCTGCCCTCCAATATGTTAATTTATACCAATAGGTTTAACAAATCTTTGGTGATATGAAGGCCACATAACAGCCGACCATATCCAAAAATAATGAGGTTTCATTAGAAGACTTTTTCTGCTTAACAAGTAGAATATTCGCCTAAAGTGGCATCTAATATCTTTATAAAGGGAAGAGAAAAGGAAAAAAGCCTGAGAATGCTTATGGAAATTGGCTCAGTGAATCCTAAGATATGGTAAACAATAATATATAGAAGGGTCTATATCTCTATGCAAAATAATTACAGCTTAAAATTATTATTCATTATTTCAAGGACACAAAATAGAAGATTTGGCAGAGTGTTGACTGCCAAGATCACTTGTAGTTATACTCCTCATTCCTATTCCTGAGAGATTGGCAGGGAGGACTGCATCATTATATCAATGTAAGAAAAAATTCTAAAACATTTTAAAAAACATTTGGAAAGTACAGAAGTATTGACACAAAGATACTATCAGAACAAAAGAGAATAAATTGGTCCAGAATTATGTAAACCCTGGATGGAAAAAAAAATACCCATCCTTCATCTGCCATACTGAGCCAAGTTGGGTGAAACTTAAAAATTTTGAGCACCATAAAACCATTAAGAAGTTTTCATAATCTAAATTCCAGGGAATAATTTTTATATCCTGATACATTGACAGCTGAATTGATTTAATTAAATCTCTCAAAAATTTAAATCAATAAAAGTAGGGAAAGCCCACATTTATGTAATATTGAGGAGTGAAATATTAATGTCAAAATCAGATATTACATGCTCAAAGGCAGAGTTGACCCACTTGGTCACTAGCCAGGAAATGTGGAATTAAACAAACAAAACAACAATAACAAAATACGTGTATGTGGCCAACTGGCAAGCATATGCCCAGTATATAGGAAGATACCTATATTCAAAATATTCAGTAACAATATGAGCTGCATCTGAACTACAAACATCTGATTTGAAATGTCTGATCCAAATACTCATTTTGATATGAAATTAAAACAAGTAGATTACGATTTCAATGAAATAAGAGAAACTGAAAACATAACTGCAAACTGATATTTCAGTTACAAGATTGCAAAAAACTGCTTTAGTGCTTCTAATTTATAAAAATAATATATATTTACAAATATAAAACAGTTGCTTTCAGAATAAATATCCCTTACAAATTTATTGATTTAATTCTCCTATTCAATGTCATTTCTTTTTAGAGATGTTTATTTTGGAATAATTTTAGATTCACAGAAGAGATGTAAAGATCATACAGAGTCCCTATATACCCTTCACCCAGTTCCCCCTAATATTAACATCTCACATAAACAACAATGGTACGTTTGTCAAACATAAGAAAGTATTATTGGTACCTTACTAGAATTAACTTAACTCCAGATTTTATTCCAACTTCATTCATATATATATATATATTTTTTTCCTTCTGTCCTTTTTCTTTTTCAAGATCTAATTTAAGATATCACATTGCATTTGCTGGGTTGCTGGAAGTCATGACGCATGTTTGCAACAGATGGCACTAGTTCATTTTTGGAAGTACTAGAGTCATTCGCATCTATGTTATTGCTATGTCATTTGATAGCTGATAGCTCTAGTTTCATTCTAAAAAAAAAATTGAGCCATTTGGTTGAGTTTTGGAGATTTTACAACAAGTTGAAGATGGAAGACCAAACTGTGCATTTTCGTCATATTTTAATGTTTTACTTCCATAAAGGGAAGAATGCACATCAAACATGTGAAAAGTTGCACAAAGTTTACAGTGACAATGCTCTACAAGAAAGTCAGTGCCAACAATGGTTCACAAAATTCCATGCTGGTGATTTTGATCTCAACAATGCTCCTCGGTCAGGGAGACCCACTGAGGTTGATGATGACAAAATAAAGGCATTGATCAAGTAAAACACACGTTCCATGACACGAGAGATTGCAGAAACATTGAACATCCATCATTCAAGCGTTCATGACCACCTGAAGAAGCTGGGATACATAAGCAATTTCCATATTTGGGTTCTGCATGAACTCAAAGAAGTTCTTTTGATGGCGCGTATAAACATCTGCAATATGCTCATTAAACATAAGGAAAATGATCCTTTTTTGAAGTGACTGATAACTGGTGATGAGAAGTGGATTGTTTACAACAATGTGGTGTGCAAACGGTCTTGGTCCAGACATGATGATTCATCTCAAACGACATTGAAAGCAGACATTCATCAGAGGAATGTTATGCTCTCAGTGTGGTGGGATCTTAAAGGTGTCATGTTTTTCGAGCTCCTACAAAGGAACCACAATCAATTCGAATGTGTACTGCACTGCCTGCAATTGGACAGTTTGAATGAATCCATCATCCAGAAACATCCAGAGCTTGTTAATTATAAAAGAGTTGTGTTCCATCATGACAATGCGAGACCACACACAAGTTTGATCACCTGTCAAAAATTATTGTAGCTTGGATGGGATGTGTTGCCACACCCACCATACTCGCCTGACCTCGCGCTGTCAGACTTCCACTTGTTTTGCTCTCTTCAAAACTCCTTGTGTGGTATAATGTTCAATTCAGATGAGGCTGTAAGTCAGCACCTTGTTCAGTTTTTCACAAATAAATACAGGTCCTTCTATGAATGAAGAATTATGAAGCTCACTGAAAGATGGCAAAAGGTTATCAAACAAAAAGGGCAATATATCTTTGATATTCTTTGTTCTTTATATAAATAAATGACCTTTGAAAAACATAGACAAAATATGTCATGACTTTTCCGACAACCCAATATTTGCAATGTGTTTTAGTCTCCTTCTTCAATATAATTTTAAATTAATATTTTGTCGATTATCAACCATGTGTGTGTGGGTGTGTGTGTTTGACAGAAAGCTTAGTATGAAAAGTCAATTCCCTCTACATATAACCAAACTTAGAATAAGGATGAGAATATGAATTTCTGGCAAACCTTGGGCCAGACTCTGAACAAGGGAGGTTGATAAGGTAAAAGCTTGCCACAGGAGCCCTTGGTTACATCTGTCTGCATTACAGTATATGCAACTTTCTAGACAAAATTCTTAAAGATTTCTTTCCAACTTAGATACATAAAACACACCACAGGGTGGTTTCACTGGACAAAAAACAAACAAACAATTCAGTGTTCCAGAAGTAACTAAGCAGGAAAACTACATTGAATGGTTTAAGAA
Organism: Hipposideros armiger; assembly: GCF_001890085.2. Classification (NCBI taxonomy): domain Eukaryota; kingdom Metazoa; phylum Chordata; class Mammalia; order Chiroptera; family Hipposideridae; genus Hipposideros; species Hipposideros armiger. The sequence goes on along the minus strand of NW_017732021.1, from coordinate 561,872 downwards.
ACCATGGGATCGCCTTACCAAGGGATCTTTTAAAATATAGTCAAGTAGAAATCTTACTCTCTGAGCTAAACACAATGGTTGCAGGATATAAGAACATCACTGCCAGCTTTACAAATAGTCACTATTAATATCACGGTATGTGAGTGATAAAAATAGTGACCCTCCTGCTTTTCTTTCCTCTGTGTCTCTCAGGAGGCTAAAAATCATAGATACTGGCATTATTTTGTGTTTATGGATAATTCTCAAAACCAGCTGAGTGCAGGGCTTTGCATCCTCCATACTATTGACATTTTGGACTAGGTCATTACCTGTTTGGTGGTGGGGGCTGTCCTGTACATGGCAGAACAGTTAGCAGAATCCCTGTCCTCTACCCGCTAGATGCCACTAGCATGACCCAAAGTTGTGACAATTAAAATTGACCCCAGACACTGCCAAATGTCATTTGAATGACAAAATCATATCCCTCCCATTAAGAAACATTGACATGGTGCACCATCTTTTCTCTACCCAGTCTCTTTGATTTTTGCTCACTCATTTGCTTCTTTTCACTCTATACTTTGTTGAGAAGTTTGGGTGAAGAGAAATTATGAAAGGGGAATTATGGAAATAAGGTACAAACTTCAGCTTCCATTACAGTGAGAAGCTATCATATTAAAGCTGGCTAACTGAGTATTTTGACATTCAAGAACAAAATAAAAATCTTGTTAACTCAAAACAAATTATACACCTTTCTTCCCAGCTCCTCCCCCTATCATTTATGTAATTTTAAATTATACTTCAGTATTTCAATTGCCACTCGGCTGGGAAGCTTGCACTGGTAACATCAATCCCAGTGCATCCTGAGTAGGGTGCTTCTCCCCTGTGTTTCCATCTTTTAAAAAAATTTTGAAGCTAATTTATTACACATTACTTATCTTACTCTTTTCCACTGTCTTTTTCCTCTCAGTATACCTGGACCCCTTGAGAACAATTATTACATATTACAAATTGGTCTTTGACTGGTCCTGTCAGCAGTCAGTAACTGTTTATTGAAAGAATGATACCTTTAAGTAATGAAGTCTTGATTGAGACACCAAACTAGGGGGTTTCTTATGCCAAGAAACAAAATGAGGGTTTATGGGAGATGAAGAAAAGGAGCATCATGAAAATAAATGGGGCACAATACATCAGAAGCAGGCTATATGTATATGATTTGTATGTTGAGTTGTCAGAAAAGTCATGACACATTTTTGCAACGAAAAATAGAAAAAATGTGTTATGACTTTTCCGACAACCCAATATTTTCTCTGAGGAACTAATGTCATTCACAGAATGGGATATATTGAAATATTTAAGGTAATGTTACAAGACTTGCCACAGGCAAAGTTGTCAAGCACTGAAATAGATGTTTCCTATTTGCTAAGATTCCTCCTGATCATATATTGTCTAGTAGGTATAAGATTCAAACCCTCTCTATATGATTCCAGATCCTAAACTCTTAAAAACTATACAAAAATAGCTATATGACTACAATTAATAACAACAGTGTTGTTTTCTATTGCTTATTTTTTTACAGTGTTGTTTTCCCAGATTTTTAAAAATTTATTGGGATGACAATGGATAGTAAAATACATAGGTTTCAAGAGTACATTTTTGTGATATATCATCAATATATCACATTTTATGCTCACCGCCCAGAGTCAGTTCTCCTTCCATCAGCATATATTTGATCCCATTTACGCTCATCCACCACTTTCCTCCCACTTGCCCTCTGGTAACCACTAAACTATCATCTGTGTCTGTGAGTTTTTGTTTCTTTCTTTCTTTGTCTTGTTCTTTTGTTGCTTTCAGTTTTGAATCCCACCTATGAGTGAAGTCATATGGTTCTTGATTTTTTTCTGACTGATTTACTTCACTTAGCATGATAATCTCAAGATCCATCCATATTGTTGCAAATGGCACTATTTCATCTTTTCTTAGGGCAGAATAGTATTTCATTATGTTTATATACTACATCTTCTTTATCCAGTCATTTATTGAAGGATGCTTTGGTAGTTTCCATGTCTTGGCCACCATAAATAAAGCTGCAATGAACATTGGAGCACATATATCTTTATGGATAAAAGTTTTCAGATTTTGGAGTAGATACCCAGGAGAGGGATTGCTGGGTCATATGGTAATTCTATTCTTAATTTTTTGAGGAACCTCCACACTACCTTCCATAGCAGCTGCACCAATCTGCATTCCCATCAACAGTGTATGAAGGTTCCTTTTTCTCCACAGTGTCTCCAACACTTGTTATTATTTGTCTTGTTGATTATAGCCATTCTAACCGGTGTGAGGTGACACCTCATTGTGGTTTTTATTTGCATTTATCTGTTGATTAGTGGTGTTGAGCATCTTTTCATAGGTCTATTGGCCATCTGTATGTCCTCTTTGGAGAAATGTCTATTCAGGTCATCTGCCCATTTTTTAATTGGATTGTTTGTTTTTTAGTGTTGGGTTGCATGAGTTCCTTATATATTTTGGATATTAGCCCCTTATCAGAGACATTGTTGGCAAAAATCTTCTCCCATTCAGTTGGTTGCCTCTTTATTTTGTTGATGGTTTCTTTTGCTGTACAGAAGCTTTTAGTTTGATTTCATACTCATGGTATCTACTTGCACAGCTCATGTCAAGGATTAGACTGTATTCTCAATGATTGTAATCATATGATTAGAGGAACACATTTCTTACTTGTGAGCACATTGATAATATAAAGCTCACTATCTACTCAGCATCTCAGAAAGAGTCACATTATGTCTGGGCCATTAAGTTACCCTAGAAAAAAGGGTCAGATGAATTCTTTCTGCTAAGAGAGCACTTATGGGCAAATAACTTATGGCATTGAAATAAACATTTTTAAAGATTTTTAGAGATTTTCCTACTTTTCATATCTATTAAGTTCTAAACTGTCTAAAGCAACCAATCAGAAAGATAACTTCCATATATTCCAAATATCAGGGCTCTGTTTTCTATTTTTCTGAGGTTGATTTGGAATAAAAACTAAGAGAACAAATTTTCAGTTGTAAGAGAAATCAGTTTTTAGGCTCTTATGTACATCATAGTGACTATGGTTAATAATATTGTACTGTATACTTGAAAGTTGCTGAGAATAAATCTTAAGCATTCTCCCACACATACAAACACACACATGTTAACTATGTGAGTTTATGGATATGTCAATTATCTTGATCTTGATAATCATTTCATAATATATATTAATTTAAAAACATTACACTGTACACTTTAAATTTATACAATTATATTAATCAATTATTTCTCAATAAAGTTATAAAAAAGAAACAAGGGCATATCAGCCACAAAAGAAAAACTACAACAAATCTGTAGAAATTCAGCTCTGAAACCAAATTTTTAGTAAAAAGAATTGAGTTTGACAATACATTTCTGTATGTGTAAACTTTATATACTACCCAAAAATATATTCAAACATTTCTTGACTTAAACTGGGTAGCTATTTTAGCCCTGGCTATACCTACATTGAAATTATTTTTCTGGTTCTTTTCTCCCCACCGCCCTAACCAACCCCCCATTCCAAAAGAGAAGGAGCTGATTTTTAGAGTCTAAAGAAGGCCTGATCAAACGTTAGCTGATGATATGAGGTGTGATCAAACAATACAGTGAACGTTTAAATATTTTTAAAAATATTACAGAAAACGACAGCTCATTATACCCATTAATGCACCTCAAAATACTCCCCCTCTCTTTGAACACACTTATTCCATTGTTCTTGCCACTTTCTGAAGTAGTTTTCAAAGTCCGATTCTGTGAGTGTCTTTATGCACTGTCATGGCTGCCTCTGTTCTGAATCAATTGAAAACATTTACCTTTCATGGTCATTTTGACTTTGGGGAAGAGCCAGCAGGCACACGGTGCCACATCCAGTGAATAAGATGGACGAGGACAAACTGCAATGTGTTTTACAGAAACTGCCATACACCAGAAGTGATGTGAAACATGGAGCCTTTTTGTTGTAATCACAAAATATGGCTGCTACCGAGTGTCATCCAATGGAAAGTCAGGGATCTTCAATACAGGAAGCAGTACATTGAAGCTTAGTAACAGTGTGACAAGTTTCAACTTGTTCAGGGCTGTCAGTCGGGTGTGAGCGATGGTTGAGAGAAGGTATTTTTTAAAGTGTGCCGTAAATCATCCTCCATCATAACAACACTCTGTGTCACACATCACTTCTGGTACAGCAATTTCTGTCAAATAAAAACATCATAGTGTGTGCTCATCTACCTTATTCACCAGATCTGGCATCATGCAACTTCTTCCTCTTCCCCAAAGTCAAAATAATTCAGAACATCAAGGCAGCCATGACAGAGCAACTAAAGATACTCACAAAAGAGGACTTTCAGAACTGCTTCAGAAAGTGGCAAGAATGATAGGATAAATGTGTTCAAAGTGAGGGGGAGTATGTTGAGGGAGGTTAATGGCAATGTGTTTCTTACTGTAGTATATATCTCTATCTCTATCTATCTATCTATCATCTATATATTAAAGATTTTATTGGGGAATTGGGGGAGGGGAACAATGTTGGGAAATCGGGGAAAGGGAACAGACAAGTTGCTGTCCTTTTGTTTTTAGTTGTCTAAGAACAAAAGTCTAGTTGTGAGGGACATCACTTCACTGGCCCATGTTGGTATTATCATTGTACTCTTTCTGGGTGAGGCAGATTGGTCACCGGCCACTGGACGGCCACTGGACGGCCACTCACGGTGGCTCTTGGCAGCTCATGATGGATGCCAGCCACACACTGTAGCTTACGGCAGCCCACCGCAGCCTCACTGCAGCCTACGCCATCATCGGTGACTCAGAGCAGCCCAGCTCCAGGTTGAGCTGTTATTCAGCATCTTAGCTGTAGAGGGCACAGTGTCACTGGCCATAATATGGGATCCGAACCGGGGCCCTGCTGCTCAGAGCTGGCATCCCAAGCCAACTCCTAACCAAAGCACCACTCGGCCAGCCATATATTTTTGTTTTAATTTAAACATTCACCATATTTTTTATCATACTTCATATGTTCCTATAACCTTGTTTTACAGAATTGCCAACTTCTTAAGCAATTTCTACCATGGAAAATGTGCTAAACTGTTCAACGTGATAGTGTAAACCCATGGTGCTAATTCCTACAGATGACAGCAAACACCAGTAACAATAACCTTGTCATGAGGGTTCACTGTGTTCCAGGCACTGTATGGGGAGTGCTATCTATTTTATATCATTTAATTACTTAAAACAACACAATAGCACCTGTGAGACAAATATTATTTTTGAAACCTATTGCTCAGTCAGTGGAGCCTGACTAAATTCATCCAAATTTTGCCTAAAGTGAATCATTGAATGTCTCTATGCCTCAGTTTTCACATCTGTAAGAGATAAATGATAATTTAGTATCTCATGAGTTTGTTGAGAGGATCCAACTAATTGATATACTTGAAGTTTGTCTAGCATACAGTAAGATCTGTATAATTGTTAGTTGGTATTATTATTAGAATTTTACAAAGAATGTGATTGAGATTAGAGAATTTAAATTATTCTCCCAAATTTATCTGAATTATCAACAGCCAGATGTCAAGTTCTTATCTATTATGCTATAGTTCTTATCTATTATGATAAGTCTAAGTTCTTATCTATTATGCTATAAATGTTTGTTACATTTTTGTTAATTTTGGTTTATTTTTCAGGTGAAATTATGATAGAATATCACTGAGAAAATATTCCAATTAGCCACTTTAGCTCTTTTAATTTGCATATATGACTATACTTTAATATAAATATTATACCATTACATATGCACATTTATAATATGTCAATTTTTTTCATGTTTGAATACATGAAAATATTTCTTATGAATATATATGCTGTTTATACTAATGCTTGGACACACTTTTTGGTCCCTTGATCCTAGAAGACTAAAGCCTTATAAATATGTAATGCATAATTCTTTACACATTTTCTGTATATTATTTTTACATTATGAATAGTTCATTTAATACAAATTTAAAGATCATACGGTCTACAAAGGATGAACAGTTGATTATGATTATCTAATAAACTGTTTGATAAAAGTCTATGTAGAAAAATAGCCTGCACAATCCAAGAACCCAGGGTTATCATGAATTTCCCACAGCATGTAAACCGTCACCAAAAAGAAGACAGTAATAAAATCACATTTATTTACTCTATAAATCGATTTGAACAGTTAGTGTTCTACCTGGTAATGAAATCTTGTTAGTCACTGCAAAATGTGTACATAATGCACTCCTGAGTGGGAAGCTGTGTGACATTTTCAACTCTGCAGTAAGCCACAGTAAATTACTTCAGCAAATGCGATCTTCCCCTATGTGTAGATATAAATATACAACCACAGACCAGAAAAAAACAAAACAACAAGAGCGTACAACCTAAACCAAACCAATCCATAACACAACTATAAATCTTGTGAAGAAACTGACCTCAATGTCTATTCCCTAAAAACGTATCAGTGACAGCACCATTCCCTGGAGGTTAGCACAAACGACACCATATGGGTTAGAGAAATAATGTGAATTTCTTTTAGGGTTGGGGCCATACACGGAGCCAAGGAGGGATGAAACAGAGGTGTTTGCCACCCTTGAGTTTCCTATGGGATCATTCTTTAGGGATATGAATTTCTGATTATTCCCCAAGCACAGGTAATCTAATTTGATGACCAAAGTCAAAGGTCAAGTAGGGTTTGACTGGAGCTATTTAATATGGACTGAAAGCCAAAGGTAGGCCCACAAGACTATGTCTTATAGTGTGTTACCCAGAAACTACATCTGAGGCAAGGGCTTACATGGGAGAGATTTAATTGATAATATGGTCTCAGGGAACAGAAATGAGGAAAAAGAAGGAGTAAAACAGGTCTGAATTGCAGGAAAGCCAACATAAGGATATGTTATCCAGTTGGCTACCTCTATGGATAACTGGCATTAGACCTTATAGAAACTTTTGATGAAGCCTGAAAAACGCTTCTCAGGATAACACAGGAAATTACGGAAAAAAGTAGGATGCATTTCTTCATTTGTTCCTATGTCTTTGAAGATCAAGATTGGACTTGTAAAACATTAGCTTCTTTACAATTTCTGGTAGCACCTGTGTAAAGGCCAAGCCGGTTCACAAACTTCCTGACCCACGTGTCAGAGAGGCCACAGGTTAGGAGGTAAGATTCAGAAAGAGGGGCCCAATCAGGTGCAACTGAATAAAATACAACTGTTGCCATAGCAGTTACTAGAATAAGATATACAATTTATAGAGGTTTTGGATATCTTGCCTCCCCCATTAAAATCCTAATATTTAGATAGCCAAGAAACAAAAATTAATTCCACGGAAGATTTTTAGAAAGTGAAATCATTTAGGAAATGTCTTGTCTTAAAAGTGAAAGCAAATCTCTGCTTTGCAATATTGTATTCTCTAATGAGAAAAGAGAAAGTTAAACGCACTCTGAATTACTCTCCAAAATTTTCCCCTCACTGCCCCTATATTGTTCACGTTTTCCTTCTAATTCTTATAATTGAAATGCCAGGAAAGCCCCTGCTCTATTTCTGTCCCAAATAATAGATTTAGAGAGCAATGCGATGCCATCATTACCGTGATGATATTCAGCTGTGCCATCCATTTCCTCTGGACTCAGATGGCACTAAACCTCTATGCTCCCTTCAGCAGCCAAGTCTGGAGGAGAGATGAGCTGGCACGCTGCCAAATCATTACAGACTGAGAAATTTGGCTGGCATGCTTGAGGAACACCAAGGGACTTGAGAAGAGGAAGTTTGGGCTTTTTCACATGCAGTGACTCACACAGACCTGCCTAGAGTCAATCTATTTCTACATCTCAATCTGCCTGAGCAGTTCCGGGCAGCACCAATGGAAATGAGTGCCTTTTGTCTTCTTGCATTTAACTTGAACCTTGGAAATCTATTTCAATGATTCAGTGTTGGCCTAGGAAATCTTCAAACTGACTTATGAGCAGGTAAGCAGAACTTGTGTGTTGGCTATGTTGGTCCTGTGAAATAGAAAACTTGGAATTCCTCAAAAGAAAAATGAAATATTACATATATATGAGTGTGAGTGTGTGTGTGTGTATAAAATTATAGACATAAAGTCTCTATCAACTCCTTTGTAAAAAAGTAATTCTGAACTAGAATACTCCAAGCAAGTCGAAATCTTCCTGACTCTACCTTCCCTTCCTACCTCCAGACAGTCTTGTAAGAGGATATATATATATATATATATATATATATATATATATATATATATATATATATATATATA